>NC_136514.1:32409114-32634114 GCF_053919585.1 Euprymna scolopes | reverse complement strand
AATTTGTTGCTATGAATTTGTTGCTATGAATTTGTTGTTATGAATTTGTTGCTATGAATTTGTTGCTATGAATTTGTTGTTATGAATTTGTTGCTATGAATTTGTTTGTTATGAATTTGTTGTTATAAATTTGTTTTTATGAATTTGTTGTTATGAATTTGTTGCTATAAATTTGTTGTTATGAATTTGTTGCTATGAATTTGTTGCTATGAATTTGTTGCTATTAATTTGTTGCTATGAATTTGTTGTTATGAATTTGTTGTTATGAATTTGTTGCTATGAATTTATTGTTATGAATTTGTTACTATGAATTTTTTATGAATTTGTTGCTATGAATTTGTTATGAATTTGTTGCTATGAATTTGTTGCTATGAATTTGTTGCTATGAATTTGTTGCTATAAATTTGTTGTTATGAATTTGTTGTTATTAATTTGTTGCTATGAATTTGTTGTTATGAATTTGTTGTTATGAATTTGTTGCTATGAGTTTGTTGTTATGAATTTGTTGCTATAAATTTGTTGCTATGAATTTGTTGTTATGAATTTGTTGTTATGAATTTGTTGCTATGAATTTGTTGTTATGAATTTTTTGCTATGAATTTGTTGCTATGAACTCGTTGCTATAAATTTGTTGTGAATTTGTTGCTATTAATTTGTTGTTATGAATTAGTTGTTATAAATTTGTTGTTATGAAAGTTTGCTATGAATCTGTTTTTATGAATTTGTTATAAATTTGTTATTAATTTGTTGTTATAAATTTGTTGTTATAAATTGTTTGCTATGAATTTGTTGCTATAAATTTGTTGTTATGAATATGTTGCTATGAATTTGTTGTTATGAATTTGTTGTTATAAATTTGTTGCTATAATTTGTTGTTATGAATTTGTTGCTATAAATTTGTTGCTATAAATTTGTTATGAATTTGTTGCTATGAATTTGTTGTTATGAATTTGTTGTTATAAATTTGTTGTTATAAATTTGTTGCTATGAATTTGTTGTTATGAATTTGTTGCTATGAATTTGTTGCTATAATTTGTTGTTATGAATTTGTTGCTATGAATTTGTTGTTATAAATTTGTTGCTATGAATTTATTGCTATAAATTTGTTTTTATAAATTTGTTGCTATGAATTTGTTGTTATGAATTTGTTGTTATAAATTTGTTGTTATAAATTTGTTGCTATGAATTTGTTGTTATGAATTTGTTGCTATGAATTTGTTGCTATGAATTTGTTGTTATAAATTTGTTGTTACTTCTATGAACTTAAACAGCATTACATAAAAACTAGTCATAAATGCAAAAAAAACTATGTGCAAACAGTTTATTAAATGGGGAAAAGAGATGAATTTTTTTTTAAATGAATTAAAAATTAACGATTAAAAATCCAGATTAAATGATATGAAGTGGTTACGTATTTTCAAGACGAAATTATCGTAAGAGTTCGACAAAAACTGATACAACCACTCAAAAATGCCCGAACAAAATCCTATTCAACAACAAATCTAAAGTTTCATTTACAGACCTAAAAAATAATTATTCATACATTTATCCGCAAGAAATAGAAACTTAAATGAAGCATTCACACTATTAAGGAATTGTTGCCAACACAATCCGTTCACGAAGAATGGCGACGGTGCTATAAGAAGTTACGAACAGAGAAGAAGTCGCCTTATCTCGACTTTGTATCGGCAACACAAAAGCAACATGTTAATACCTGCTTGAGCAGAAAGAGTCACGATGGTGTGTGATGTGCCATAATCTCTGCACATTGAAGATGTGTTAACATGTTTACTTGTGCCACTATGCGATAACAAAGGTTCTGCAATGTTGGTACTATTAAGAAATTATTCAATGACATCAAGGGGAAAATTACAATGTTCGTTTTTTTTTGTTTGTTTTCTCTTAAGACAATGCTTTTATACCCAAACATATCTATATCATATTTCTCTTAGTCTGTATGTCTGTCTGTCTGTCTGTCCGTTCCACTAGAACCTACTAATCCATTTTAGCTGAAAATTGGTATGAGCCTTTGCTATGATGAGCTGCAGTATAGTGGCATCTTTCCTTACACAGTTAGGGATAAATGGAGATTAATAGGGATTAATAGAGATTAATAGAAATTAATAGAAATTAATAAAAATTAAGAGGGATCAATAAAGATTAATAGAGATTAATAGAGATTAATAATGATTAATAGGGATTAATAGGAATTAAGAGATTAGTAGGAATTAATAGAGATTAATAGGAATTAATAGATATTAATAGGAATTAATAGGAATTCAGAGAAATTAATAGAAATGTATAGGAATAAATAGAGATTAATAGGAATTAATAGAAATTAATAGAGATTAATAGGAACTAATAGAAATTAATAGGAATTAAGAGAAATTAATAGGAATTAATACATAAATTAATTATTAAAAAATTAATAAGGATTAATAGAGATTAATAGATATTAACAGGGTTTAATAAATATTAAAATGATTAATAAAGATTAATAGGGATAGAGACTAATAGGGATTAATAAAAATTTACAGGAATTAATAGAGATTAATAGGGATAAGAATCAAAGTTGTACTTTTTTCTCAGAAACGAGCTGGCTGAAATTTTGTATGACTTTGTTATAATAATGTACAACGAACTGGGTATTATGGTATCCATTGATGGGCAGTTAGGGATAAATACGATTAATTAGGATTAGTGTTTAATGCAATAATGTATGTTACAATGGCGTCGATAGAAAATAACGCAAAGTGCTGATATGCAGTCAAACAAAGAGAACGATGCTGAAAATTCTGACAAAGTGAATTAAATCGAATTTTTTAAAAAAACATTAATATCAAGACGTACTACTTCCAAACAACTTTATTGGAGAATATATTCTGAAAAAATTGGAAATAACATTAAACAGAGTTATTATAAAAAGAGAATGGGTATTTGTATATTAATACTATAGTAACTTTAACGTACGTACGTATGTCACGCTTTCCAGATGATAAATTATTCGATATCATTTATTTAAAAATAGCATAGGAAGCGATAACATACTACAAACATTAAGTTTGTATATTGATATGCTAATTTAATATTCGTGGTATATTATCACCTTTTATTAAGTTAGTATACTGATATGCTTATTTAATATTCATGGTATATTATCACCTTTTATTAAGTTAGTATACTGATATGCTAATGTAATATTCGTGTTATATTATCACCTTTTATTAAGTTAGTATATTGGTATGCTGATTTAATATTTGTGTTATATTATCACCTTTTATTAAGTTAGTATACTGATATGCTAATTTAATATTCGTGGTATATTATCACCTGTTATTAAGTTAGTATACTGATATGCTAATTTAATATTCGTGGTATATTATCACCTTTTATTAAGTTAGTATACTTATATGCTAATTTAATATTCCTGGTATATTATCACCTTTTATTAAGTTAGTATACTGATATGCTAATTTAATATTTGTGTTATATTATCACATTTTATTAAGTTAGTGTACTGATATGCTAATTTAATATTCGTGGTATATTATCACCTTTTATTAAGTTAGTATACTGATATGCTAATTTAATATTTGTGTTATATTATCACATTTTATTAAGTTAGTGTACTGATATGCTAATTTAATATTCGTGGTATATTATCACCTTTTATTAAGTTAGTGTACTGATATGCTAATTTTATATTTGTGGTATATTATCACCTTTTATTAAGTTAGTATACTGATATGCTAATTTAATATTCCTGGTATATTATCACCTTTTATTAAGTTAGTATATTGATATGCTAATTTAATATTCGTGGTATATTATCACCTTTTATTAAGTTAGTATACTGATATGCTAATTTAATATTCGTGGTATGTTATCACCTTCTTTCCTTATTATTTAATAAATACGATCTCCCGATCGCCGAAGACGCAATAGAAAAAAAATTAAATTAAAAAACAAATGATGTCGCTTTTGAAATATACCTTCTTGGTCTTTTAACTATGATCCAATTGTAGTATCTGTTCTGTTTAAAGATGGTATAATGATATCGTGGGATTTTCATTAGCACCGGGCGTACATACAATGGAAATATGTCACAGACTCCTGTAAAGAAATTGGAGGTAAACTGTAACAACCGAATATATTCTGACACTACATTAACCAGATTACTTAGATAAATAATTTTACAGTTTTAACAAAAGGACTACAATAATATCGCGGGGTCTCCGTTCACGCTGAACGTCCACAGAATACCCAGCAACAATATATTATATATGAAAGATGCCGCAATGGCATTTCCACATGTACCGCTAGTATAACCGTAATAGTCTATAACAGTTGTTCCAAACTTTTTTTTTGTAATTTTTGGTCCAAACCCCTCAATAAATTTCCCTCAAACATCTCACCGAAAACCTTTTGAATATACATTATTAGATTAAATCGTAGCTAGTAGGGGATGCCCTTTTTTCTTCCCTGCAACCTCTTTCTCACAAAAGAAATGTGTCGAGTCTGCCTCTGCTTCATCGTTATTTCATGGCAAGCGCTCGTCTGAGCTCCAATCTATGGTCCCCCCGCCAAACTTTCACGAGAAACACTCGTCTAGCTGAAAACACTACTAATAGTTCCCCCGCTCTTTATCTGTGCCTAAACCTAAATGTAGATTCCATGAACAAAGTTTCTTTCTTAGAACTGCACGCCTGTGGAACTGTATTCTGTTGGCCTGCTTTCCAGCTGACTACAATATGGGTGTCTTCAAGTCCAACGTAAACAAGTTCTTGATGAGCCGTTCGACTTAAGTTAACAAATTTAACGAATTTCCATTACTAGCGATTACTATATTGTCCAATTAACTAGTGCACACTCTTTAATCCTTATCCTCGAGTTGCCTCTGTGCTTTGATAAGTGGTGATAACTATGAAAAAGACAAAATCTATTCATTCATGCATTTAATTGCCACTTAATCACAATACGTGACACTAAAATGAAAGCTGGGCGTACAGCAAAAGTAAACAAAAACACAGAAGAGTATCAATATCCTATCTAAACTTTTCTCGCGCCTCCTGAAATATTATCTCGTACCCCCGGGTTGGGAACCTCTAGTCTATAGGGATAAAACCATTGGCCGATTTTTGTACCCAATACAATAGCTACAACCTTCCGTAACTAAGTTGATTCGATATACTTAAACTGGATGGCAATCAGGCATTTTACGAAATTCCTCTGCGTAGACTGTCCAATTTCCGAACTCATAGAGAGATTTTCCGGTCCACATGGTTAGTAATGGGGGTCTTCAGCGGACAGTGAAACATTTCCCGAGAAAATACGACGTGTGTACAATCTACGCGGACCTGGCGAGATAAAAATACGATATTATCGTTTATGAAATAACCACGTACACAGAACGGACACATCCCCACCGGAAGAATGCTTCGACGGCTTAATGATAGAGGTTTTAGTTTACGCCGAAAGAAAGCAAGAATGGGGCAGAGGCAATTTCAAAATGACGCAGTAAATGTAGAAATGTTTGCAGCAAACATGCCATTGTTATTCCTGTTTTATTGGCGAAACTGATCTAGAAACTTCCAGTGATATTACGCTGCACCCACGACCATTGCGAAGAGGATTCAGAAGTATACGTGAATTATGAATGAACGTCGTCTGTCAACCTATTGTCTATCTACTGGATGTATATGTTGTTTGCCTGACTGTATGTCTGCCTTCTTTCATCTTAGCTACCTTTCCACCTACGCTTTGCTATTCACTCTGTTTATACATAGTCTGCCTATCTATATATCTATTGCCTACCTGTTTGTGTCAATGTACTGGTTGTCCACCTGTCTTCATACCGACTGTCTATCTATCAATCTAAACTATGTATCTATCTATCCAAGCTATCTATCTAAGCTATTTATCTATCTATCTCTCTATCTAAACTATCCATCTAAGCTATCTATATATCTAAGCTATCTATCTATCTATCTATCTATCCAAGCTATCTATCTAAGCTATCTATCTAAGCTAGCTATCTAACTATCTATTTATCTATCTAAGCTATCTATCTAAGCTATCTATTTATCTATCTAAGCTATCTATCTATCTAAGTCATCTATCTAAGCTATCTATGTATGTATCTATCTAAGCTATCTGTGTATCTACGCTATCTATCTATCTATCTATCTATCTAATCTATCTATCTAAGCTATCTATCTATCTAAGCTATATATCTATCTAAACTATCTATCTAATCTATCTATCTAAGCTATATATCTACATATCTAAGCTATTTATCTAAGCTATCTATCTAAGCTATATATCTATCTAAGCTATATATCTATCTAAGCTATATATCTAAGCTATCTATTTAAGCTATATATCTATCTAAGCTATCTATCTATCTATCTATCACTCAATCTATCTAAGCTATCCAGCTATCAGCGGGCGTCTGAAGATAGGTAAAATCATTTTGAATATGTTATGTACAATAGCCGTCCTAGGGAAGGTACAATTATTTCATATACATGCTGTAAATGACCTATCCTAGGGAAGGTACAATTATTTCAGAAATGTGTAATAACCGTCCTAGGGAAGGTAAAATATTCTTTTGCTCAAAATATCTTCTCACACCCAACGCTATTCTCTCTACAAATCCTACTATCAGACCATGTATGCAGTACTGTCGTCATATTTGAACTGATAGATCTCATATATCTGTAATTTGAGTGCCCCACACCTTTTCTTCTTCTTCTCTACAAGCTCTTTCTCTCACAGACGTGATGTTGCTAGTCTCAGTCTTTGTATAAATACTATCATGACATGTGTTCTTCAGAATTGTTTGATCTATTTTTTGCTTCCTTTTTTTCCAGCTTGTTTGACGCGTTAGTGATCTCCATTAGTTCGCTATTTTGACAACTCATTATGATTCTCTCTCTCTCTCTCTCTCTCTCTCTCTCTCTCTCTCTCTCTCTCTCTCTCTCTCTCTCTGCTACTCTGTTTTTCTCATCAATTTTCTCAGTTAAAATGTGCATCTCTCCATTCCCCCCTTTCTCTCTCTCTCTCTTTCTCTATTTCTCTATTTTTAACCTCTCACTCAATATTAGTAATACCTATGCTTTCGGAGAGCAAATACAACATACATTTCAGTCGTCGAAAAAATAAGCAGTAAATAATTTAGAAATTAAAAATAATTTGAAAGGCAAATATAATTTAATAATATACTAGCAGGTCGTCCGCCCGGCGTTGCGCGGTCGTGAAATACGCAGAAATATTTAATTAATTAATTCATGCAGACTTCTTATTTATTATTATCGAGTTGATTATCTGATTATCATCCAATTATAGTAATGATTTCAAAAGTTATAAACGTTATGTCTGGGTATTATTCGCTAAAGTAGATAGCAGAACGTTTAGCGTTCCAGTTTTAGTCGTTATTTATCTCTCCAGCATCGTTACTATCAGAGCTATCGACAGATGAATACGATAGGTTAAAAATTAAACGGTTTGGGGGCTATAAATGTTTAATTTTGCGTACGCGCAAAAGTAACAGCAAGAGTAATGTTTTATGACTCTAGCTATCTACCTCTCAGCATAGTCATAGTTTTTTTTGTTTTTGTTTTTTTAAGACTAAGATATTTACTATCGTTTGCTCTTTATATCAGGTAGCTTTATGGCTTATTTGGAGATTTTATCATTAAAACATTAATCCGACAATACACAGCATCTGATTGGTCGAGTTAAACCATGTGTTAAGAGAAAGGGACATTTGGAAATGGTCAGCGGCGTGGCGAATGAACAAATCAGATCCATTTCAACTAAATCACGAGATACAACGGTCAGGTTTATGAATAGCGTTTATTTTTTTTTATTTTTTATTTGTGTGTGTGTGTGTGTTTTCTTGAAAAATGGGTTGACGAAATTATACGTGTAAACGTGTATATTGTACAAATAAATAAATAAAAACACAAAAGATTGTTAAAATACAAATGAGTTTGTGGTGTTCTTTGTTAATAACGTTTACCGCCAAATGATATTGAAAAGACGATGCAAACCTTGCGAAAGGGAAGGAAGAAACGGATTGCCGCGACTTGTCCAAGCAACAAGATTGAAGCTGTCTACGTGGGAAATTGCCATCCGAATAATCTGCAGGAATCGAAGTCCGACACCAAGTCTCTAGTATAGTGGTTCCCAACCTTTTATACATGGCGACAAACTGAGCTACTTCATTTTTCGCGGCACACTTATTACAAAAAGTTTTTTACTCATAAAGCCTTTTTGCGATTAAATATTAAAAATAAAAACCACCATATAAGGAAAATTTTTATTCACACGAATAAAACATATCCTATATTCAGTACCTGGTATAAAATAATAATGGTGAATGATAATAAGCTGCTTTTAGAGTCTTGGGTTACCAAGGGAAGTAATCCATATTCACAACAGTAATAAAAATAAATATAATCATAATTTTTTATTCCCATGAATCAAATATATTCTGTATTCAGTACCTGGTGAAGAATAATAATGGTGAATGTCAGTGAAACAGTTGTGTCTGGTTCTTCTTTATTACTGCTGCTATATTTTTTTTACATTGGGATCACCGCTTATCAAGGCCCAGAGGCCACTCGAGGATAAGGGTTAATAGGTATACATTAGTCATTGTGATTTTTGCGTAGCAGGCGTTAGTGGGAATTTTGTAAATTGGATTACTTAAGGGGGCGGTTTAATAAGAACTTGTTCACGTTGGACTTGAAGACAATCAGATTGTAGTCAGCTGGAAAGCAGGCAAACGGAATAGAGTTCCACAGGCGAGCAGTTCTAAGAAAGAAGCCCTGTTCATGGAATCTTTGTTTAGGTGTAGGCACGGATAAAGAGTGTGGGTAATTGTTGATAGTGGTTCTGGAAAGACGATTGTTTTTCGTGAAAGGCGAGGGGGGGGCCAGAGATCGAAGTTCAGATGAGTACCTGCCATGAAAATAGCAATAAAGCAGGGGCAGGCTCGCTACGTCTCTTCTGTGGAAAGGGGTTGAAGAGAAGAGAAAAACGCACCCCCACTAAGCTACGAAGTCTATTTTGAACTCTGCCAATGCAAGATAAGCTGCTTTTAGAAGCTCCTGCCCAGATGTGGCAACAGTACTCCATCGTTGGCCGTACCTGGCTCTTATATAGGTAGAGAACTGCATCAGGAATGAGATATCTACTGGAACGGTAGAAGGATCCCACCATTTTTCCAGCGACTTTGGCAATTGATTTGATATACGTGTTCCATTTCAGATCGGGAGTAAAGATGTGGACGAATGTGAGAGAGAAATACTCTTAACTCTTTTTAAATGTTTTTAAGTTTTTCTCGTTTTTTTTATTATTATTTGTAAAGTTATTAAGGTAAGAAAACCCCATTTCACATATGTACGAAGTTGAGAACTGCAGCAAGATTTTGATGGCTGTTTTACTTGGAATTGGATACTCTTCCATAACAGAAATCCAAACGGCATCTAATGGCAGTTGTGCGTACTTCAATTTGAGCTCACAATCACTGGATCGGCTTGCTAATTCTTCCTTTCCACGTAACTCAAAATTAGAATGATTGATAGCCGATAAATCTAGGAAAGAATTGCGAATCCAATCAAATTTTTCAATGCTGGTTGAGGGAAAATATTCTCCAATTTTGTTTTCTAAACATGTCACGTGCTCACTAATAATGGAACTCGGTAACGCAGGTTTTGCGAACTGATGGAAACATTCTATTCTTCCATATTGCAATTTCCTTCTTAAAAGTAACTAATTTATCTGTCGCTAGAAGAATCTTTTCATTTCTGCCTTGCATATTGCTGTTCAGACTATTGAGATGTCCAAATATTTATCTTAAGTCCTCTATTCTGGACATCCACAATTCATTTTTTCAAGTATTTACAATAACTATCAAGTTTTTCATTATCAAAAAAAAAAAAAAAAATTAAGAAGTTCCTTCTGAGGTTCATTTACACCTTTCCTTTCGACAACTATTTTACTTCTACGTGCAATAGTAAACGAACATGTTGAGAATCCATATTCTTGCACAGCAACTCAAAAAAATCCTGGATTTCATTGGCCGATTTTTTTTATGACATTTACTATTTCAATCACTTAATTCAATATCTTCTTTAGTTCATTTTGTGTATTTTTTAAATTAAAACCTCTCTGCGTAAAAAAAAAACAATGAGTTTGCACGATGTTAGGATTTTGCTTTTCCACGAAAGATGCGAAACCTTTAACGCTACCAATAGTTTATAGTCAGGTAGATAATATTTTGTTCTTACACCGGGATCAGATAAACGTATAAATTGTATTATGTTTGTTTAGCCAGAGGATATGATATCGACGTATAAACCGAGTCATGTTGTATCAGAGAGTTATCATGCGGGTATATATCACAGTTTATATATAAGAAGAATAATATATGCTTCATACCTTTCTTTCTTCAAGAGTTCTTGTATCTTCGCTTGCTGAGCTCCCTGACGAAACATGAAATGACCAACACCATCCAATTGAGACATCTGTTCTTCCTTCTTTTGTTAAACCACAGAACAACACTTTATACTTTTTAAATATAAATTTATTTCAGTTGTCTCAAATGGTCTTCACATGAGTCTGCATTTCGTCTGCATGCTTGTTCTTCATAGCCGCGCTTCCTAGCTTGAAGCGCATCTATTCACTTGTGTGACTGAACTCAAACTTCTTCGACTGACTAAACTTCCCGACCTCCTAACCTCAGTTCCGTTACGCCATCATTAAAAAAGCACACGTATCCCTTATGTGTAACCTTTCCACGTCTGCCTAGTCAAGGTTATTTTGTTTATATTTATCTAGCTAATTTATGTAAACATCTTCAGCTAAAACCCATTCCTACACTTTATTCTATACACAATAAATAACTCCCAATATAAACTATTTTAAGAATATCATTGAATAGATAGATAGACAGATAAATCGATAACTAATTAACTTTTAACAATGTTATTATCACCAACCATTGATGATGATCGATTGATACATATTCTCACGCATAAATCCCATAAGTCATATTTTTCTAGGCATATTGTGATTGTATTAAAAATATCTTCTAGTTGTGGGTAACTGTTTGCAGCAAGGAAATTGATTAATTATAGCATCTTCATCAGTGATACGTATACATGCAGTTAACTGTGCATAATTGTTAATGTCAGTTGATTCGTCGATTTGGAGAGCAAACAGACTATATTGAAATTTAGATATCACACTCTCCTTTTTTTACATGGGAATCGCCACTTACTAATGCCCGGGGGCCACTCGAGGATAATGGTTATAGAGTGTACAGTAGTCAATGAGATAATATTGTAGTAATCGTTAGTAATGGAAATTTGGTAAATTGGATTACTTAAGGGACGGTTCATCAAGAATTTGTTTATGTTGGACTTGAAGACAACCAAGTTGTAGTCAGCTGGGAAGCAGCCAAATGGAAGAGGGTTCCACAGGCGTGCAGTTTTAAGAAAGAAGCTTTGTTCATGGAATCTGCGTTTTGATTTAGGCACAGATAAAGAGTGGGTAAAATCATTGACAGTGGTTTCAGCAGGACGAGTTTCCTCAATATTATTAAACAAGTCAAGAATTCTTATTGTATTGTTTGAAAGAGGGATCTTGCTAGTTTTTTGTTCAGCCTTATCGCTGAGCATAATTTTTTGCATGACGGATCACTGATTCTGCAAGAACATAAGACGTCGATTTAAGAGCAATAATTTCTGCTACCTCATATGAAGCTAATTAAACTTTATGGACACAGTTATTGTTTTCTTAAATAGTTAACTTTGCATTGCATTTAATTCTAACAACGGTTGAAAATAATCGAAATTTTAGTTTGAAGGCTAGGATGATCATTAGCAAGGTGTTTTTTCACTTTACTTGGAACCATTGCTTCACTAGACGGTGTTTGGCCGCACAAAACACACAACGGAGAAGGAATCTGTGTATCACCAGTCCAATGAAATCCAAATTTCAAGTAATCATAACTATACAACCGGTGAATTTTTTTTTTTTTAAGGAAGTTGTAAAATTTTTATTGTCACCATCGTCTTTTCTTTTTAGAAACTTGTCCATAATTAAGTATGAATTGAATCAAAAGTTGTTGTTTTTTTAAATACACCAAGCGGACTTTTGGCATATTTAATCTTTTTTTTAAATTTATTTTTCCTTTTAAAACCTTTATTTACAAAACCAAAATATTAAATGAGAAATATCAACAAAGAATCTGTTAATATTGTAAACGAGATACATAGCTGATATTACAATAGAAAAATGCAAGCATGAAAAGTAATATGGTTACGTTTAAACTTAAAGGACTAGTTGTTAAAACTGGAAAAGAAACGGACAAGATATTCTAGTAAAAAATATAATAAATTTATAACTTAAAATATTGCAACATTAAGAATTGATTATATAATGTTATCAATTGAAAAAAAAATTCCTAATGCTGCAATATTATATTTTTTAATAGAATATCTTGTCCTTTTCTTTTCTAATTTCAAGCACTAGTCCTTTACTTTTTCATGTTTAAGCTTAACCATATTACTTTTCATGCTCGCATTTTTCTGTTGTAATCCATGATTTTTCCAAGTAAATTCACTTGTTCTTTGTTTAATTTCAGTCTTTTTTTTTTGTCCCCATAAACATAACATACACATATGTAATAACAATGTACGGCACTTGTCTGCTTTCAATAAAAACCCCCAATTATCTCCCTTTCACCCTTTCATTCTCTGTTTCATTGTTACTTCTCTTTTCGCGAGAGCGGAAAATTAGTAGCACCAGTAGTCGCTGAAGCGACGTGGTTGCTATGAAAATCAGTCATAAAAAACGTCGCTCACCTCCTTACGTTTTTTTTTGTTGTTGTTTCTTTTACAGTTTTGAACACCAGTAAATTCATCAAAACGTTTGTTTTACTGAACGAAAATTGAAAAAAAAATTATAATATAGCTGAGAAGGTGATCTATAAACTGTAGTAATTGTTTAAAATTTGGTCGAAAAATGAGTGAGCGGTGAAGCTTTAAAATGGTTATAAATGACGAAAACTGACACTTAACCAGATATTTAAACACGGTTGTGTTTGAATGATAAAACAAATAAACGCTTACCAATGTTTATTATTATCGAAAAATTCAAAATACACAGCAATTTAAACAAACGATTTATTACGCAATCTATTTTTTATTATTTTTTTTTAGCGTTATCATTTAAGTAATAATGTGTGAGTTAGTATTAATAAATACTTTAATAATATTAATAAATGCAAACAACTTCGGTTATAACGATATGAAATTTGAGTACTTATGAACTCATTGACCCATGCTGAAATAATAACGTTATTATTTAGAAAGCCATTCTTAACAGGGGGAGATTGGGGTGTTTTGTAACTATTCTGTACTTTCACCTAACAATTTGATTAAAAAAGATATTGTAAGTCTTTAATTTAACTTGAAAATACTATTTTTAAAATAGCGTGGTTCAATAAGATACGGCATAATCTCGTTGACACCGGTTCTCGTCAGATCACCGAAGTTAAGCAGCGTTGAGCTTGGTAAGTACCAGATGGGTGACCATTTGGGAATTCTACGTGCTGTATGTGTTCTCCGCTTATCTCGGAAGTTGTTTCCAGTCGTCCTGTGCATACACTTCACTTGCTACTGATATTTAAATATGCTGACTCAGGAGAGGTGTGGTTGAAGATTGCGCTCCTTCTGCCACAAAAATTTCACGCGCACACATCCCTTCGTGGGTATCCATAGTCTGTAAAAGATTGGAGGAGCCTGGTTCAATAAGTGCATAAGCACCGAAATGTGTTTGCCACCTAAGACAGTATGTATCTTCCACCTATATTCTCTTCACGATAGACTAATCTTCTAGAATGTCTTTCTTCTTGAGGAAGCCCATTATTTTGATAAACTTTTAGAATTGATTTTCATTCACGATTTCAAATAGTAAACGTATATATGCTGTTGTAAGAATTCTGGGTACTGATCCAGAAACTGACCCAAGATCGCGTCTGAATCTTCTTGCAGTTTACGGTAAACAAGAAAAATTGCCGGAAAACATCGATGCGAACGTTGTCAGACGATAAATTCGAACGTTGGAAATAAAGCTTTAACTAAAGAATATAAGACTTTCCATAAGTTTAATTATGTGAAAGAATCTTTTTAAGAAAGGTATATTATTTTTAAAAAGAAATGCTTCAAAAACAATAATTTTTCAGGCGAAAACATTGACATAACTATCAACGAAAATCAAATTGTCTTTATTTTCATGGAAAGTATTTAATAGGTATTTTTTAGCTTTTTTACAAAAGAAAATACTAGAATACGTGTTTTTTATATATATTTTTTTAATTATTTTATTAATTATCATGGAAACAAATATGATCGAAAACAATTTTTTCTTTCCAGAAAAAGTATCCAAAAAGTGATTTTCTTTCCTAGAAAAGTTTCAAATATTTTGGGGGAAAGTTCAAATAATTTTGAGAATAGCAAATAATTTTTTTTTGGGGGGGGGAGCAAATCATTTGGAGAGCGTCAAATAATTTGGGGGGGTCAAATAATTGGGGTGTGAAAATAATTTTAGGGGGGGGTCAAATAATTTTGGGAAGGCGTAAAATAATTGGGTGAGGTTAAATAATTGGGGCGGGCAAATAATTTCGGGGGTCAAATAATTTTAGTGGAGGTCAAATAATTTGGGGGCAAATCAGATAATTTTTTGTGGAGGAAGTTAAAACATTTTGTTCACTTATTGCAGTGGATTAATTTAATTGCAACAACTTTATCGTCTGCTTACATTTGATTGCTAGATGGCTAATCTCATCAGCTTTTTTTTTCGGCAGCTTACCGTAAACTGCCAGAAGATGCCAACGAGTCCTTGGGTCAAGTTCTGAATCAGTACGGAATTGTGTTGCTAAGCTCGAGTGAAAAATAGTTCAATCGTTCAACTGTTCCAGATGCGATCCTCTACACATGTAAAAGTCAGGTAGAAGGAATACTGCTGACATCTCTGGCGAGGTGTTGTGCAAAGCAAGCTTTCCTGTCTTGACACAGTACAAAATCGACTTCACAATCTAGTGGCCACGATCGCTTTCATTTTTTATATACAGTCCATTTCTCACAGAAGAGACGTTGCAGGCATCTCTTTACTTTATTATTTCCATGAAAGGTACTCGACTGCTGACCTCTACTCCTTGGTTACTTATTCGAAGACATTCCCAGTAAGAACTCGTCATCTTACCACAATGGAAAAAGACGTTCCTTGTGTTTCTACATACGCCTAGCGTAAGACAAAATTTCAATGAACAGAACTTTTTTACAAGAGAACAAATGACCGCAGGACTGATTCCCTTATATATGACGCCACACACGTTTACACACGTGTTATTATGTAGACGCCGTTGCAAGAAAACAAAGATAAAAAATATCTCAACTCACTTTTTTCCCGTTGAAACAACAGACATTTATTTCAAGGCACTTTCCAGAATAACGACTTGTATCTTGTTCAAAACTGTCGCTCTCGGCCGATGTGTGTAACACGTCTATCTCTGTTCTCTTTCTCACCTGATCATCGGTCTGCACACACGTTCTTCTTTTTATTATCTTTTTCTTTCTTTCTTTCTTTCTTCTGTTACGTTGGGGTGGCGTTCATATATACGTCGTGACTGTGTGTCGTGTTACTAAATGTCTTTTTTGGTCTTCTTCACTATCTGAACCCTAAGCTATCGTGTTACAATCTATTTATGTTCCGTGATGGCCTAAATGTGTTTCATGCGTGTGTGGCAGACATAACATAAATACATACATGTATTTCGACATATCTCATCAACTTTTCAACTCCGTCGTTGTTCTTTTGGTCCACCTGGAAATTCATTTGTTCTTGGATGAAAGTTGGAAAGTGTGGACGAATGCATTTCAACTCCAATGGTTTTATGTAGTTTTTATTACTTTCCATGTGTTGATCGCAGAAGAATGGAAAGCGAGTATCTTTGCTTGTGTGGTTGATTCTAGTCTCCAATTTTGAGACACGTTAACTCCTCCCAAGGGGATGGAAGAGACAACCGTAGACCCATCAGCTCTTCTCAACGTCCAAATTTCAACTTGACCCTATGTCCCACCAACCTAAATACGTGACAACAAACACGTCCTTCCGGTCAGCTATTTTTAGAGCTTCCGGTGCACTTCTGTCCAAACTTTACAATAAATGCCTTAACGAATCTTGTTTTCCCGACTGCTGGAAAACCGCCTCTGTGGTACCAGTCTTCAAGAATTCTGGTGAAAGAACTGACCCACTAAATTATCGCCCCATTAGCCTCCTCCCGCTTTTCGCCAAAATATTTAAGTCCTTAGTTAATCAAGCCCTAGTCCAGCACCTAACAGCTGCTAAACTCCTGACTGACAAACAATATGGATTCAGGCAAGCCCGTTCAACAGCAGATATCTTAACTGTAGTTTCTGAACGTATATACCGTTCATTGGATAAAACAGAGGAGGGTAGAGCGGTGGCCCTCGATATATCTAAGGCTTTTGACAGGGTATGGCACGATGGTCTTCTAAGGAAAATTAGATCATATGGAATCACTGGAAGAATTCATAATGTAATTAAATCCTTCTTAAGTAATAGAAGAGTCAAAGTTGTCCTCGACGGTCGTACATCCAAACAATACGACATAAATGCGGGAGTACCTCAGGGGTCTATCCTTGGACCTCTATTATTCCTGATATTCATAAACGACCTCCCTGATAAAATTGTTTCGGAGATGGGTATATTTGCCGATGACACCACTCTCTATAACAGATATGAGGGGAAAACAAATGAACACATATCCAAGTAAATGGCAGAAACACTAGAGGATGACCTCCAATCTGTAGCGGAATGGGGACAAAAATGGTTGGTCACATTCAATGTTGCTAAGGCTAAGCTTGTTTCCTTCAATAACTACAAGAAACCTTCTCTACCACCAATAGCAATGGCCAAGAACACATTACCTGAAAGTACTTCTTTTAAACTCCTCGGCCTAACGTTTACAGGGAATATGAACTGGAATAGATACATTGAGAGCATTGCCAAGGCTGCTGCAAGGAAGCTTGGCTCCCTCTACCGTGCTAGAAAACTACTTACGCCTGACAGTATCCTATACCTCTATAAGGCAACCATTCGCCCATGTATGGAGTACTGTTGTCACATCTGGGCTGGTGCATCTGCTTCTTGTCTCTCGCTCCTGGACAGGGTTCAAAAGAGAGTCGCCAACCTGATAGGTCCTGAACTGTCATCTAGGCTTCAGCCTCTGTCCCATCGACGAGATGTTGCATCCCTCTGCCTGTTCTACAAATACTTCAATGGTGAATGCTCTGACGAACTGCAAACACTTGTACCTCCCCGACGTAACTACCCCCGACAAACCCGACAAGCTACTAAGTCTCATCCCTTTACAGTAGAGATCTCTAGGTGCAAGAGAGCCTTTTACTCCAATAGTTTCTTCCCCAGAACTGCGGGTCTTTGGAACTCCCTTCCGGGATTCTGCTTTCCCAACTGCAATTATATGCAGAAGTTCAAGTGTAATGTTAACAAACATCTTTCTACTCATCTCCCTTCATAATGACCCCGCTAATTAAGTCCCTCATAGTAGCCCCCTGCTTCAAAGTGGCACTGTGCCTTGTTTGGGGTGAAAATTGAATTTAAAAAAATTTAAAAAAAAAACTTATCCAATTTACACCTCAATATGTTTTGACAACTTTTTATCAAAACATAACTTAACATTTCATCTCTTGTTTATCTCGCCAATTAGATAGATAGCTAGATGGAGATAGATACACGCAGATACATAGATAGATCGACAGACAGATAAATAAAATATAATTTCTTGTGTTCCATACCTATATAACCCTTCACCGTGATGTCACCTCACACACGGCTCGATATTTGCATACGTTGGCTGTTGCTGCTGCTACCATAGACACGTCCGCGCTGTGTTACACTTATAGCGCTCAATATTCAAAATACAGACTTATTTCCTACCATTGATTCTTCCTCATGTTTCGGCTAACACATTGATTTCATCTCATTAATCCTCATCCATGGGTGACTACTGGCTTTCAACCTATAATAAAAATCATGTATATCTCAATCAGGAGAGATACGTTGTATAATTTTGAATGCAAAAAGCGATAGATCCGTTTGAATCAGCATAGTATAACTTTGTTAACCAGATTAATTTTGCTGTTTTGCAAGAGAGGCCACATGAAGGTTGCCAGCATCCGTAAGTGAACGTGGTATTATGGATCCAACTGAATTCGGGCGTAGAACATCCAGCTCGTCAGTCCTCAGTCCGTATCGTTAACAACGACCACCCAAAATGTGATACAGAAGCCATTTGAGGATTAGGGCTATTGTAGGGAATCAGTCCTGTAGCAATGTGTTCCAGAGATAAGAAGCGCTTGAAAATGTTGTCATTTGAATGATGGACAATACGATGAGAGGATTGGAAATGATAGATAAGATCATAGGCACAGGGTTTTTTTTAATATAATGAGTAAATTCGTGTGACTCTGCATGAAATAACTTTGCTGGCCGATTTGATTCTGTTATTGATATTCCTATAAAAGGGGCCACGTGAAGGTTGCCAACATCCATGATGGAAAATGGTATTATGGAACTGACTGCATTCGAACCAGGTTGTTAATACACCTTGTGTTGCACTTCACTACCATTACCTCCCTTGGAGACGATAATACGCGAGAGTAACAATTAGTGTTCGGACGATTAACTGGAATCGGGAGCCGGAAACATCGGATTATGGGGAGTATCGGTATCGGTATCGGTATCGGAAAAATTTGCATCTATTTTAGGATGACAAAAATGATTCTTTTAATTGTCTTTTTATTTCATTTTTGTTTAAAGCAAAATCTTCTACTCCTTGTAATAATAATAGACTAATAAATATTCATTGGTTTTAACCCTTTGGACTCTGACCCAATTAAGCAATAATTAGCCAAAAAGACAATAGGGGATTAGCAAAATTATATGATAACATATTAAAAGAAGGTCATAACGTATTATTAAAAGAAAGTCATAACGTATTATTAAAAGAAGTTCATAACGTATTATTAAAAGAAGGTCATAACGTATTATTAAAAGAAGGTCATAACGTATTATTAAAAGAAGGTCATAACGTATTATTAAAAGAAGGTCATAACGTATTATTAAAAGAAGGTCATAACGTATTATTAAAAGAAGGTCATAACGTATTATTAAAAGTTCAGAACGTATTATTAAAAGAAGGTCATAACGTATTATTAAAAGAAGGTCATAACGTATTATTAAAAGAAGGTCATAACGTATTATTAAAAGAAGGTCATAACGTATTATTAAAAGAAGTTCAGAACGTATTATTAAAAGAAGGTCATAACGTATTATTAAAAGAAAGTCATAACGTATTATTAAAAGAAGGTCATAACGTATTATTAAAAGAAGTTCAGAACGTATTATTAAAAGAAGGTCATAACGTATTATTAAAAGAAAGTCATAACGTATTATTAAAAGAAGGTTATAACGTATTATTAAAAGAAGGTCATAATATCGGTTGTTTGGTCTTTTTACCTATGTTGTTAGGGCCGATAAATTGTCCGACCAGGGTTGGAGGTGTTAAACTACCAGTAAAATATAGATCACCCGCCCTAAGTTAATTTTTCATGTTTGAGAAAATATCTGCACATTTAACATGTGTTTTTTTTTATGGTAATCGGGGAAAAATAGCGACTTTATAGTTAAATGTTGAGAGATTTATAAAGAACCGGAATCAGTAATTGTATCGGAATCAGAAAAAAATATTAGAATCGTCCCATCACTAGTAACAATATAGAGACAAGTTCAATGGTTGCCATATTGTCTAGACCAATTATAAAACGTAAAGCTCAAAATGCATCCAACTGTATAATGTACAATGATTACCGAGCGAGAAAAACGCGGGAACGGTCATTTTCTACTTCGTCTTAATTCACTTTCTTCGTTCATTATTTGGACGTCTTAACGGGAGGTCCTCATATTTAAACCTCTTTTCCCTCGTTAAACGTAAATAACAATCGTTAATATACAATGATGACTCTACATAGCTTTAGCAAATGGTTGTTTTAAGATAAGGACAGTCGATTAAATCGAATACAATTTTTTTAATCAAAAATGAATGATCCAGATTTTTTTTTTAATCCACTGAAATTTGATCATTACCGTTTTTATTTCTTTTTTATGGAAATCGCTCGAGACAAGGCACGAAGCCACTTGATGTAAAGAGCTAACAAGAACGAAAGGTGGTTACCAGAAAGACATGGGGTCCCTTAGTGATCTTAGTCGTGAAAAAAAACTAAGGCTGTAAGTAGAAGGAAAACAGTGAACAGGAAGAGATTTCCACAACTTTGCAGTTCTTGGAAAGAAGCTACTGGAATAGGAAGATGTATAACAATGTTATTTAAATGTGGCCACTAGAAAAACAAGTTAAACGAGCTGAAACAAAGGAAGCAAGTAAAACTACTCGTCTAGCTAAAACCACTATCAATAATTTCCCACACTCTTTATCTGTGCCTAAACCTAAATGTAGATTCCATGAACAAAGCTTCTTTCTTAGAACTGCACGCTGCGAAACTCTTCCGATTGCCTGCTTTCCAGCTGACTACACTCTGATTGTCTTCAAGTCCAATGTACACAAGTTCTTGATGAACCATCCCCCCTAAGTAATCCAATTTACAAAATTACCGCTACTTATGTTTACTATGCTATAATCACATTGACTAATGTAATCACATTGACTAATGTATACCCATTAATCCTTATTCTCGAGTGGCCTCCGGGCCTTGATAAGTGGTGATTTCTGTGTAAAGAAAAAAGATCAGACAATCATGAAGAACACATGCCATAATAGTATTTATAGAAAAGACTAGCAAGATCATATCTATGAGAGAGAGAGAGAGAGACAGACAGACAGACAGACAGACAGACAGACAGAGAGAGGTTGCAGTGAAAAATAAAGGGTGGGGACCAATCAAGTTACATATATGTTTCTGCAATTTGTCAAGAGCTGGCATAGATTCACCAGCCCAAATATGAGAACAATACTGTACACGTGGTCTGATAATAGATTTGTAGAGATAGAGAATTATCCTCAGGTGTAAGAAAGTGTTTAGAGCGATACACAGAACGGATTTTAGAAGAATCAGAAAGAGCAATGGATTTACAAGGTTGCTTCAATAAGTTTCGAAACTTTTTTGGACAAGCATTTATAATTGCCGTAGGAAATTCAGTATGTTATGGCTATACATCATTTGAAATGACTAGTTATTTCTTTTATGATTTCGGGTTTAAATGAACAGCTACAGCAGAAATTGGAATACACCATACTAAAGCCCCATGTTCACAACTGGTGAATTTCAAAACTGTAATCTGGACGTGATGACATTGTAGAAGAACGATATGCAATAAAATATTGTTTTAAACTTGGGAAAAAAATGTCACACAAACGTATGGAATGCTTCAAACTGATTTTGGACCATTTTGCATGAATCAGCATCAGTTTTTAAGTAGCATGAATGATTCAAATTAGGCAGGGGGTCTGTGAGGGATGATAAGAGGTGTGGGAGGAGTAAAGAAATCAGAACTCCAGAGTTGATTGGCCAAATAAAGAAGTTCATGGATAAGGACCGTTGTGTGTTTATATAAACAATAAGTGCACAGTTTGATGTCAGTGTGGGAACTGTACACACGATTATTCGGAAGGAACTAAAGATGGGGAAGATTTGCGTGAAGTTTTCCCAAGGGTGCTCAGAAAAGATCAGAAAGAAAGACGTTGTCATTACAGCAGGGAGAGCTGATCAATTCAGATCCGACAATTCTTGATGCTCTGATGACGTGCGATGAAACTATGACCCAGAGACAAAGAGACAGAGTCCCCAGTGGAAGTATGCTGGCTCTCCCAGACCTAAAAAGACTAGACAGGGCAAATCTGCCCACAAATTTATGATGATCCCTTTTTCTCTTTTTTTCTTTTTTTTTTTCTTTTTCTTTTTTTTTCTTTTTTTTCTTCTTTTTTTTTTTTTGACAGCACAGGCATGATCTACATGCATTGGGTTTTTACTAGACATGCAGTCAACAAATAATAACATGTAGAGGTTTTAATGAAGTTCAGGAGGAGATTCTGTCGGAAGAGGCCAGTTGCATTTCCACCAGAATAACGCACCAGTCCACAACTCCATCCTTGTCGCAGACCAAGATGGGCATCAAGACAGTTCCTCCCTCTCCCTATAGTTCAGACCTTGCTCCCTGCGACTTTTTGGGCATTCCCTAAGCTCAGGGAAACCTTAGAGGCTGTCGTTATGAAACAATTGAGGAAATAAAATAGGTTGTAACGAGGGTCATTGACACGCTCACACAAGAAGAATTACATGCGGACTTTAAGAAGTTTTTTGAACGGGACAAAAAAATGCATTGCAGCCGGAGGAGATTACTTCGGAGGAGACTAAAGTTTCATATTTGTACTACCAATAAAAGTGCCAATACGAGAAAGTCTGGAAACTTAATGAACGCACCGCGTATATAGTATAAAATATCTGTTGTTGTTATTATTATTAGTAGTAGTAATAGTAGGAGTAGTATCGTTTTTATCTATATGATATTCTCCTAGTTCATTCCTTAGTTAGTCTGTACGTTACGCTTTGATAATTGCCAAATACAATTTTGAATGGCAACCCGCTTCAAAAAGGTCAAATTCGCGAAATTATGCCTTTAAAAGGCCAATTTAGTAACTCTCCCTATAGTCCAGACCTAGCTCTCTTTGACTTTTGGGCATTCCCTAAGCTCAGGGAAACCTTAGAGGTTGTCGTTATGAAATAATTGAGGAAATTAAAGAAATTGTGACGAGGGTCATTGACACGCTAACACAAGAGAACTTCCATGGGAACTTCGAAAAGTTGTTGAAACGGTACAATAAGTGCATTGCACCTGAATGAGATTACGTGTAGGGAACTAGAGTTTTATGTGTGTACTATCAATACAAATGTCTATACGAAAAAAAATGTCTGAAAACTTACTGAAGACACATTGTAATATATAAACTCCAAGAAAGATTTGATAAGGAGAAAAGACCAAGAAGTTTAAGGTCGATTTCTCATCGAGTGCAGAAGCAGCCATGAGAATCTTAGGAAGAAAACGGACACGTTTACAATTAAAATTGTCGGTATTTATTAGTTGGACCGAAATAATTGTGTTATATACGGCATCAAAAAGGGGTCTGTTACGTTGGGTGTGTATAACTATGTTCCATAACGACGTACATGTTGAATATATATTTTTTATATTTTATCTGTATATTCATGTACATGTAAATGCGTGTATGTATATACATTGTATCATTTAGTTGATCGTCTAGTGTGTATATGTTAACATTTATGCAACAGTTCTAACAGGAAACGGTTGACGTGGACCTATCGAAACAGTTGTAGACAAACAGTTCTTTTTAACAGATGTAAATAACACAACACAAACCTGAATTATTTACGAACATTTATTTTCATGATTTCATCTGACATCTTCAAAGATTACAACGTTTTTACATCTTGGCTGCCTGAGATGACGCCGCTCCCCGCGTCATGGAGAGACCAACTCCCCCTTTTGAGGCGGCCGTTCTCTCTGATGTCCAACTAACGACTGATTAGAATCTCCCCAGATCTACATCTCATTACTTGTTTCAAATCAACAGCTGATGTAACCTCAATATAGTTATTTGTTTATGCAAACCAAAAATCATGTTTACATTTTATTTTCTATTTTCACATTCCTTTTGTAGATTTCAGCTGTCATCACTTTTTCACAATCCAATTGTTTATTTTTCTAATCATAATAATCGATCCAGCGACACATCGTCGCTCGAATAAATTAACAACAACAACAACAATAATAATAATAATAATAATGTTTTGACTCTTGGCTCTGCTTGCCACAGTTAACACAGATACTACGCTATGATCAGAGCCCGAAGGGTCACAACATTACAATTGTTCCATAGCAAGAAAGCTCATGTGGAACCTATTACTTTTTGTTGAATTTATCTGAAGAGGTTTGCATTCGTGCTCCTCAAATATTGATATTAGTTTTCTTAAATTAATTCTAATCGAAATTTCTATCACTTTTTCACCACATCAAAATTGTATTTTTTTTTCAGATCATCCGCTGGCAAGACATTAGGATGGGAAAAGAGAATCCGATTGGCTAAACGAACTTGCAAGAAGCAAGAATTAATAAATAACGAACGTAGAGTTGAAAAGATCCAGAAACTGTGTCCTGAAACGTGGTGCAATAAAACTGGTTGCAGTTGAAGAAAGCTTCATTTGTGGTACTGTCGCTCCCCCGGAGAGGGTTAATTGGTTGGTGAACGTCTTGGGAACGAAATCAGCTCCCCGGGGAATGAACGATATCCAATGATATCTAAACGATAGATTCATGCTGGCAACATCAACGAAAACGGGTCGATACGTCGTCTGGCATGGGTTGCATTACGTGTGATCGTTGCAGGCATATTCCCATCGTCGGCATTAATGGTATGCTGAAATCGAATACTTGCATAAAATAGCGACAAATGCATTTTTATAAAAATATATATAATTCATTTAAGATTTAACAAGTACGAGGCATATTTTTATAAAACCAGCGGAAATCGGACGGATGCTTAGATCGCGTCCGCCGACCCAAGAAGCCAAGCGTCAACTGAGTTTAAAACAATGAAATTATATTTAATTCTCTCTTTCTTCATTGAAAGAGAAATAAAGGGAGTTAATGAGAGAAATAGAGAAAGAAAGAGAGAGAGAATGAGAGAGAAAAATATGCGTTTCACGCAATGTTTTATTTTCAACTTCAGATATCCACGTGTAAGTTTGACCTTTAAAAGTTTCATAACACCTGCCATTCAAATCCAACCGACATGATCTAACGTTCCCAAACCCACAAAACACCTGCATGAAACGTTTTTAACTTCATCACAAAATCAGGCACAAGGTTAGAAGCTTATATATATATATATACAAACATATATATATACATATATATATACATATGTATGTGCATATATATAAACACATATATATACATATATATATATACATATATTTTTCTCTTCTTTTTAAGCATAAATTCGTTTGATCATTCATTTTTTTAAATAAAATATTATTTTTTTATTTATTTATTTAGTTATTTTGAAAACCCTTATCTTCCCCTGTTACTTTTTTTCATTCAATTTCATATATTTTTTTTTTTTTTTTGAACATTCGTTCTTTTGCTCAATATTTGATCAATTTGTTTTTTTTCTTTTTCTTTTCTTTAAAAAACGTTAGTCCTCCCCTGTATAGTTTTTATAGTCATTTGATTTTTATTGACTTCTTGTGACGCTTTACTTGTTTTGAATTTTTCAAGATTTTTTCTTTGCGCATGTGTGTGTGTGTGTGTGTTGGTGACAATTTCTCTTTGCTCCTCTGTGTATATATTTTTCCCCCTTTTTTTTTCAAATTTCTTGGCTGTTTTCAAAAGTTTTTTGTTTGGTAGTCGGCTTCTACTTATTTTGGACAGGGGTGAATTTGAGAATTCTGTAAGTTGTGGGTTATCGAAATATTTTCTAAGCGTTTGAGAGTTTGGGGATTTTTGTCTGAAGGGATTAGTCATTAAAAAAAACCTTTTTCCAAAAGGAAAAGTCCTGTGAAAAGCCGGCAGTTTTTCTGAGGCTTTTACGGTTCACAGGTACCTGTGGTATGGATAGGTGGGGGCATACATTAATTGCCTCTGTTACAGATTTCCTTTTTCGGACTGGAGATCGATATTGATGAGGTGGATACTTGTTTTGTTTGTTAGAAACTACTCTAACAGTACTCATCGATGCAGTGCATGGCGATAATTTGACTCTACCACTAATATTATTACCAAGTGGTATGTTCACCCCTTTAACCGTTAGTGAAAAGTTATTTGGGCGTGGTTCCTTTGCAACCAGTCTGCACCTAATATCAACTCCCGATCTAAGTCTGGGGTGATATAAAACTTAGACGAAGTTTGCGCCTTCTTAATTTTTTACAGGCAAATGTGCCATGCTTTTCAGTGGCATCCTTTGCCCGTTTGCGAGAGTAACTGTTAGGTTAGAATCCCTTAACTCTCCTTTATGCGTTTTTAACTCTTCAAAAACTGATGTTTTGAGGAGCGAGACTTCCGATCCAGTGTCGATCAGTGCCTCTATCGGTCTACCTCTTATTTTAACTAGATACTCCATTCCAGAGCTCTGGTTGGGGATTTTAATTTTATTTCTTCGGGTCTCTTTATGTTCCCGAGTTTTCTTGACCGATTTATTCTTTTGGTGGGCCTATTTTGGTCTGCTCTTACCAGGTTCTAGACATTTTTTTACATGGGGGTCACCACTTATCAAGGCCCGAAGGCCACTCAGTGATAAGGGTTATTGCGTGTACAGTAATCAATGAGATAGCATTGTGTTAATCATTAGTATTGGGGGTTTTAAGGGGACGGTTTGTCAGGAGTTAGTTTTTGTTGGATCTGAAGATGTCCAAGTTGTAGTCCGGTGGGAAACAGGCAAGCGGCAGAGAGTTCCACTGGCGTGCAGTTCTAAGAAAGAAGCTTTGCTCATGGAATCTACGTTTGGGTTTCGGCACAGATAAAGAGTGGTGAAAATTATTGACAGTAGTTTCAGCCAGACGGGTGTTTCTCGTGAAAGATTGGCGAGGGGCGACGAGGGATTGGAGCTCAGACGAGCACCTGCCATGGAAACAACGATAAAACAAAGACAAACTCGAAACGTCTCTTCTGTGGGAGAGAGGTTGCAGGGAAGAGAAAAGGGTATCCCCCACTAAACCACGAAGTCTATTTTGTACTATGTCAAGGCAGGATATGCTATGTGGCAGCAGTACTCCATCCTTGGACTACTTGGCTTTTATACAGATAGAGAATTGCATTAGTAGTGAGATATCTTCTGGAGCGGTAGAAGGATCCCACCATTTTCCCAACGTCCCTGGCAACAGATTTGATGTACGTGTTCCATTTCAGATCAGGAGTAAAGGTAAACCCAGAAGCTTGTCAAAACATGGAGCCTCCCCAAGACGAGAGCCATCCATTTCAATTGATGCCAGATGGGGATCAGAGCGTTCTGGTGTTTATTATTTCCAGGGTTACTCCTTTCTTTGAGGGTTTGTCATGGTTGCATGTTCGTGTGTCTGACCTCTGTGGCGGTCGGTGGTGAGTGGATTTCGAGTGTAATTTTTCTTCAGATGCGCATTGCCAGTCTCGTACTAGCCTATTATAGCTGGAACGCCCTCGCTGCAGTCTTGCTGAAGCACACCCACAAAACTTATATCTTACAGCGTTACAGCTGCTGTAAGGTTCGGTTTTGGGTACCCTAAATCTAGTTGGGGTCCCCCTTGGACCCTGATATCTATTAAAGCTATTATTTAAGAAAGCTTGCTCTTTCGACTTCGGAGTCGCTCATAGAGCATTTCGCTTTGTCTAGCAGCAGACAAGGCCTCCGATAATGTTGTCGGATTCGATCTTGCCACATTCTCCTTAATAAAGGGGTTATTTAACGCATCTATGAAGAATTCAGCTAAGTGCACTTGCATAGCTGGACCTTCCCTCATCTCTGCGTCCCTGTAGGCTAACTTAGCAAGTTTATTCATCCTACTTGCTAAATCGGCGAGTGGCTCACTTCGATCTTGCTTCATTCTTATTAAAGCCCGAGCAGCGTCGGCAGCATTTGTGAATTCGCCGTACTGGGCTGCTACTTGATCGAGCAGATCCTTATTGGTGCTGTTCGGATGATCATAGAGAAATTCTCCAATCATTTCCGATACTAGTCCGTCCGTAAAATCATACGCTAGGTTTACTAGCTCTGGGTCTGTAAGCTGGTAGATCCGCTCTTTCTTTTTCAGAGCTGCTAGCCATGGCCCCAAGTCGGATGGTTTCCAGTAAAGATTGGGATCTTCGATCCACCTGTGAGGACTCTGTTAAATTGGTTTTGGTTAGTGTTAGCCATTTTGTCTAAATATATTTTTTTAAATAGCCGAAGTTTAAACAAAAAGCTCTATCCACAAAATAATTTTTACAAATTATTAAAACCCAAAAATTTGCAGAGTCACAAAAAGAGCAGAGAAAATAGTCACCTACCTTAGTTTTTCTTAAGAGTTCTAGTGTCTTTCTTTCTCTGTAGATGCTGGGTTGAAATGGCTGTTTTTGAGTTGAGTTCTTCGTTCTTGTGTTTTCGTGGACTTCGATTAGTATTGTGTTTCTTTTCTTTAGTTTTTGTGTCCGTGGATTTTTAATTATCTAGTGGTTGATTTTTTTCCTTGTGTCCGTGGATCTTCCCGGCAAAATGTGATACTATCGCCTCCCCGGGAGGGTTACTTGGTTGATGAACGTCTTGGGAGCGCAACCAGCTCCACGGGGAATGAACGATATCACATTGTTGCCGTAAATCCAGGATTGTTTCTCGCATAGGAACAAGCACGGCCCTACGAGAAAATCCACGGACAAGGAAAAAAATCAATCATATTTCTTAGTAGAACTGTTTCTAACACTCTCTGCAGCATGGCCGAGTGGTGATTTGGCCATGTGCGTAGAGATTCGAAGAAATACCTTCCCATAATTCTCTTTCTTAGAGTTCTCTCTCTTTCTCTTTCTCTCTCTCTTTCTCTTTCTCTCTCTTTCTCTCTCTCTCTCTCTTTCTCTCTCTCTTTCTCTCTCTCTTTGTCTCTCTCTCTCGATCTCTCTCTCTCGATCTCTCTCTCTCTCGATCTCTCTCGATCTCTCTCTCTCTCTCTTTCTCTCTCTCTCTCTCTTTCTCTCTCTTTCTCTCTCTCTCTCTCTCTCTCTCTCTTTCTGTTCAGGCCGTCATTAGGTGAGCACCATAATTTTTGTCTCTCCGTAAACGAGGATGGGGGAGCAACCCATCCCTCAAAACTAGTTAGGGTAGATTAGTTAGCTTTGAAAAGCTTATTGTCCAGTTTTAAATTGTAAAAGTGTTTTGTAATATATTGTATCTCTAATGTAAAATAAAATAGTTATGTTCCATATATATTACAATTGTGTTGCGTGTTGTTTTTCTTGTGGCTGCCATAAATGCCTTCATAAATGCCTTCATTGAAACAAAGAAACGGTCCGGAAAAGGAAGAAAGAAAATTCCAGTCAGAACGCCACCAAGGGTGAAGAAGTCAAGACGTTTCCTGAGAGAAGAAGGAGCCACACAGCACATCCAACATCTCAGGTATGCTTTTCTTCTTATAGACCCTAATGACGGCCATCTTCATATCTTCCTGAGACCGCTTTAAGACATTTACTATAACACGTCTGTCGGTCACACCTCAGTGACCGGCAGATAGTGGTATATATTAGACTTCAGAAGTTGAAATTTAAGACATTTTTAACTTTGCAGTTAGAAATGGAACGAGTTATTTATTCTGACGGCGATAACAACCATAAGCTCAGGACAAGCTCGAGAGAGAAGGAAAACTTGAAGTATCAATTTCTATTTCTGACATGTTATCAAAAAACTGCTTTTGTTAAAGTAAACCTTCCCCGGTTATGATTTTTCTTCTTAATTTGACTGCTTATGTATATGTGCTTATATATGTGTGTCTTTATCTATATGTTGTTATGTATATGTTTTTATGTATATGTTTTAATGTATATGTGTTTATGCATATGTGTTTTTATGTATAGGTTTTATGTATATGTTTTTATCTATATATGTTTATGCATATGTGTCTTTACGTATATGTGTTTTTATGTATAGGTTTTTATGGATATATTTTATGTATATGTTTTATGTATATGTGTTTATGTATATGTGTTTTTATGTATATCTGTTTATGCATATGTGTTTTTATGTATATGTTTATATATATGTGTGTGTGTTTTTATGCATATGTGTTTATGTATGTGTCTTTATGCATATGTGTGTTTATGTATATGTGTCTTTATGTATATGTGTTTTTATGTATATGTTTTTATGTATATGCTTTTAAGTATATGTTTTTATGTATATGTTTTATGCATATGTTTTTATGTATATGTGTCTTTATGCATATGTGTTTTTATGTATACATGAGGTTTTATGTATATATGTGTTTATGTATATATGTTTTTATGTATATATGTTTTTATGTATATATGTGTTTTATCTATATATGTTTTTATGTATATATGTGTTTTTATGTATATATGTGTTTTATGTATATATGTGTTTTTGTACATGTGTTTTATGTATACATATGTGTGTGTGTTTTATGTATAAATGTTTTTATTATATATGTGTTTATATATATATGTGTGTGTTTTATGTATATATATATGTGTGTGTTTTTATGTATACATGTGTCTATGTATATATACTTTTATGCATATATGTTTTATGTATATGTGTGATTTTATGTATATATGTGTTTTTATGTATATGTGTGTTTATGTATATATATTTTTATGTATATATGTGGTTATGTATATATGTTTTTATATATATATTTTGTGTATATATATGTTTATGTATATATATTTTTATATATGTTTTTATGCATATATGTTTTTATGTATATATGTTTTTATGCATATATGTTTTTATGTATATATATGCGTTTGTGTGTATATGTGTTTGTTTATATATATATATATATATTTATATATATATATATATATATATATATATATGGGTGTGCTTATTTGTCTTTGTGTTTATTCATATATTTTTTATTTTTATATATGTTTATGTGTACATGTGTGGATCTCTTTACGTTTATTCATGTTTTTCTGGTTATATGTATATATGTATTTATGCATATGTGTGTACGTATATATGTGTTTATATATATATATATATGTTTATGCATATATGTGCTTACGTGTTTATGTGTGTATTTATATATGTATATATGTGTTTACGTATATATGTGTTTATTTATTTATGCATATATGTATATATGTGTTTATGTATATAGGTGTTTATATGCTTATAAATTATGTGCATGTCTATGTGCTTATGAATTATGTGCTTATGAATATATGTTTATATGTGTTTTTATGTATATGTGTTTTATGCATATATGTGTTTTTATGTATATATGTATTTTTATGTATATGTGTGCGTTTATGTATATGTATTTTTATGTATATTACTTCTTATGTATATGTGTTGTTATGTATATGTGTTGTTATGTATATGTGTTTTATGTATATGTGTTGTTATGTGTTTTTATGTGTATGTGCTTTTATGTATATATGTGCTTTGTTGTATATGTGTGTTTTTATATATATCTGTTTATGTATACATGTGTTTTTTTATGTATATATGTAGTTATGTATGTTTTTATGCATTTATGGGTTTTATGTGCATATGTGTTTTTATGTATATGTGTGTTTTTTATGGATATATGTTTTTATGTATATGTGTTTTTATGTATATGTGTGTTTATATGTATATGTGTACATATGTTTTTATGTATATATATATATATATATGTTTTATGTATATATGTTTATATGTATATGTGTTGTTATGTATATATTTTTTAGGGATATGTATTTTATGTATATGAGTTTTTATGTATATATTTATTTATATATGCTTTTATGTATATATGTTTTATGTATATGAGTTTTATGTATATGTTTTTATATATATATATGTGTTTTAGTGCATATGTGTTTTTATGTATATGTGTTTATGTATTTATGTGTTTTATGTATATATGTGTTTTATGTATATATGTGTTTATGTATATGTGTTTATGTATTTATGAGTTTTATGTATATATGTGTCTTATGTATATATGTTTTTATGTATATGTGTTTATGTATTTATGAGTTTTATGTATATATGTGTTATATGTATATATGTGTTTTATGTATATGTGTTTTTATGTATATATTTATGCATATACGTATTTTATGGATACATGTGGTTTCATGTATATGTGTTTTTATGAATATGTGTTGTTATGTATATATGTTTTATTAATATATGTGTTTTATGTATATATGTGTTTATGTATATATGTGTTTTGTGTATATATGTAGTTTTATATATATATATGTAGTTTTATATATATATCTGTTTATGTACATATGTGTATTTTATGTATATATGTTTCTATGTATTTTTTATGCATATATGTATTTTATGTATATGTGTTTATATGTATATATGTGTTTTATGTACATATGTTTTTATGTATATGTGTTTTATGTATATATGTTTTTATGTATATATGCGTTGTTATGTATATGTGTGTTTTATATATATGTGGTGTTATGTATATATGTGTTTATGTATATGTGTTTTGTGTATATGTGTTGTTATGTATATATACATATTTATTTATATATGTTTTATGTATATGTGTTTTTATGTATATGTGTTCTATGTATATGAGATTTTATGTATATATATATTTATTTATATATTTTATGTGTATATGTTTTTATGTATATTTGTTTTATGCATAAATGTTTTTATGTATATATGTTTTATGTATATGTGTTGTTATGTATATGTGTTTGATGTATGTATGTGTTTTTATGTATATGTGTTTTCATGTATATATGTTTATATATATATGTATGTATGTTTTTATGTATATATGTATTTATATATGTTTTTATGTATATGTGTTTTATGTATACATTTGTTTTTATGTATACATTTGTTTTTATGTGTATATGTTTTTATGTATATATTTGTTTTTATGTATATATGTATTATGTATATTTATATATGTTTATATATGTGTTTTATGTATATGTGTGTTTATGCATATGTGTTTTATGTATATGTGTGTTTATTTATATATGTTTTATGTATATATGTTTTTGTATATATGTTTTATGTATATTTTATGTATATATATATGTTTATCGATATATATTTTTGTATATATGTTTTTATGCATATATGTTTTTATGCATATATTTTTATGTGTATATGTGTTCAAATATATATATATATATATATATATATATATATATATATATATATATATATATATATATATATGAGTGTGCTTATTTGGTTTTGTGTTTATTCGTATGTTTTTATTTATATATATGTTTATATGTATATGTGTTGATGTCTTTACGTTGATGATGTTTTTGTGGTTATATATATATGTTTTTATGCATATATGTGTACGTATATATGTGCTTATATATGTATATATATATATGTTTATATATATATATATATGTATATGTGCTTATGTGTGTATGTGTTTATTTTTATATTTATGTATGTTTTTGTGGTTATATGTATATATATATATGTGTGTTATGCATATGTGTGTACGTATATATGTGTTTATATATGTATATATATGTTTATGTATATATGTGCTTATGTGTGTATGTGTTTATTTATATATGTATGTATGTGTTTATGTATATATGTTTTTATGTGCTTATGAATTATGTGCTTACGAATAAATGTTTATATGCTAGCAACCTAAGAAATCTGCGTCACTGAAATCCAAGTCAGGCGGAGTAATAAACATCAAAAACAAGCAAATGGGGAGATGGGTTGACTTTATTTGAATATCTACCTCACCGTGAACTGTTTCTCGTTAGGCCCTGTACAACACCGACGACCAGCCCGTCTTTAAAGAGATTGATGAGCTCACCAAAGCCATTGATGCACTTGCCAATGGAAAAGCTCCTGCTGTGGATGAAGTATCACCTGAAATAGGGCAAGCAGGCCATTCTCACACTACTTCATGAATTCCTGTTCCTCTACTAAGGTGGGGGGGAGAAAGTGCCTCGAGAAATGCACAACGCGATAATCATCACGCTGTATTAAAAAAGAGAGAGATCGTAGCGCCTGCAATAACTACCGGGGCATTTCTCTGCTGAGCATTGTTGGCTAGATTTTTGCCAGAGTGATTCTTGCCAGACTTCGGGTTTTAATAGAGCGCCTCTACCCAGAGTCCCGGCGCGTCTTCAGATGCGAGAGATCCGCGATGAATATGATTTTCTCTATTCGTCAGCTTTAGGAGAAATGCCCCTCAGCAGCAGCATCTCGTTCCATGAGAACATTGTTGATAGTTTTGACATAAGAAACCTCAAGACCCTTCTTAATCCAGAACGGAGTTAAGCAAGGTTGTGTACTTGCTCTGACCTTGTTCGGCATCTTTTCCTCACTTCCACTAAAGATTGCCTTTAAACACTCCACGGAAAGTATTCATCTACACACGAGAAGTGATTGAAAGCTTTACAACCTTTCCCAGATGAAGGCCAAGACCAAGGTTCACACAATACTCATCAGAGGCTTCTGTTTGCTGACGATGCTGCTATCACCATCCATAAAGAGGAGGAGCCCCAACAGCTTATCGGTCGGTTTTCCCACTCATGTGAGGACTTTGACCTGAAAATCAGTATCAAAAAATAAAAGCTGATATGCCAGAACGTTTTCTTGCCACCTTCCATCAGCATCAGTATCAGCATCAGCATCAGTATCAGCATCAGCATCAGTATCAGCGGCCGGGTCTTCGAGATCGCTGACCAGTTTACCTATCTCGGCTCCACCACCACCAATAATCTGCATCTCGATAGAGCAATTTATAAACGCATCGCCATCTACTGCGATGAGTCTTGGGCCATCTACACAAGCCAGGAAAGCAGTTTGAAGGGAGTCTTGTATGGTGAGCTGGCAACAGGACTGCGTCCCAGAGATCGCCGAGCTCTCCGTTACAAGGACGTATGCAAATGCGACCTGAAACTGACGGGCATCGACCTGGGCAATATGGAGCAACTGAGAGGCGGCCGTAGCGCCAGACTGGGTAATGCACGATAGGGAGTGGGTAGAGGAAAGCACAATAGAAACCTGGTGCTGGAGGACATGAGACGACGCAGAAAGCAGCGCTAAAAAGCCACAGAACCTAGCACACCATTTCCTTCCTGTATCCATGCGGCAGAGACTGCATTACTCGAATAGGGCTCCACAGCCACGCTCCAAGATGCCCAAAGACAATCCGGTGAAACACCAAGACGCATGTAATCATCTCCCGAGATAGATTTTCTATTATATATGTGTTTATGTGATTATGTTGATATGTGCTTATGTGTTTATGTTTTTTTTCTGTTTATGTATATATGTATTTATTTTTATTTACGGTTATGTGTATATTTGTTTATGTTTTATGGGTTCATGTATATACATGTTTATATATATATATATATGTGTGTGTGTGTGTGTGTGTGTGTGTGTGTGTGTGTGTGTGTGTGCTCAAGTGTTTATGTATATATGTATTTATTTTTATTTACGGTTATGTATATATTTGTTTATGTTTTATGGGTTCATGTATATACGTGTTTATATATATATATATGTGTGTGTGTGTGTGTGTGTGTGTGTGTGTGTGTGTGTGCTCAAGTGTTTATGTATATATATGTTTATTTGTTTATGTTATGTTATGTTATGTGCGCATGTATATATGTGTTTATGTGTTTGTTTATAAATGTGTTTATATATGTGTTCGTATATATGACTATATGATTTGATATGTTTATTTATGTATGGGTTAATGTATGTATGTATTTATGTGTTCACGTTTCTATGTGTTTGTGTGCTTATGTATGTGTATGTTTTTGTGGCTGCGTATTGACGTGCTTATGTGTTTGGGTATATTTTACAATCATTTACGTGACGACTCACTAATTGTTGCAATATTTTTGAGCTAATGAAGAGTAGAGATTTGTTTCCACCGCACGAAAGTGTGACACAAGGTCGGAAGGTGGAAGATAGGCACACTCTCCTAAAGGAGGGGCACTGTTGCCTCAACAAAAACTGCCTGGACACCCACATCGGCATTCCCTGGTAGGGGCGCCCCAGACGACAAGCAATAAACTTGCTTCACCCGAAAGCCAGGTGACAAGGACTGGGTGGGTGGATCTCCCAAGCGGTGTACCGAAGTCCGACAGGTACAGGGCCGAGTGTCAAGAATGGATCCTTGACGAGTACTCTACCCTGTCTCTTTGCAGCCGAGGTCGCTAGGAGACACATCCCCCATCATGAGCCAATGAGGGGTATATATTTAAATGCTGCCCACATCAGCATTATTTGGCACAAGGCCGGAAAGTGGGAACCCCGCCGACTCCCCTAAAGGAGGGGCACTCCTGCAATTTTAAAAATTGCCTGAGTAACCCCGTCGGCATTCCCCGGTCGGGGCGCCTCAGGCAGCAAGCAATAAACTTGCCCCACCGGAAAGCCCGGTGACAAGGCCTGGGAGGGTAGACTTCCTAGGTATTACCCAGGCGGCGTACCTCAGTCCAACAGGTGCTGGGCTGAATGTCAAATGATGAATCCTTGACGTGTACTACTCTGTCTCCATGCAGCCGAAACCGCGAGGAGACACATCCCATCACAATGAACTTGTGGCCAGGAACTGACGAATTAAGTTAATTCACGTTCTGTTACCCACCAATCAGAAACCAGAATTACTCTATGAAAATTAAACCTTTTCTTTAGCAACTATTCATGTTTTTCTTTGTGTCAACACGGGAAGAAGCTTTTGCTCTGTGGTTTTCAACTCAAGAACTGTCTACTGCGAATCAGTCACCTCCAGGACTTGTATAGAACAACTAACCATCGGAAACTGTTCTGAAACTAAACATGGCTTATGTATGTATGTGTCCATGTGTTCATGTTTCTATGTGTTTACATGTTTATGTGTTTATGTATGTGTATGTTTATGTGTTTATGTATGTGTATGTTTATGTGTTTATGTATTGATGTGTCTATGTGTTTCGGTATATTTTACAATCATTTATATGACGACTCACTAATATTACTAATTTGATGTTGAGTTTGGGAATAAAGGATATTTTGAATTTTCATCTAATGAAATAACTATTTTAGAATATCATGAAAATTGTTTTTGTGCAATTATTTCGAAACCGAGTGATTAATTAATTCTAAACATCTAAAATTAAAATCGTGTAAAGGATTTTTATGAAAATTGGAATAAGGATTCTAGACATAAGGTTTAGTATGTTAGGATATAAAAACGATGCAAGACTGGATGCTTCTGTAGATTGATTATCTTTTAAACATTTTTGGTGAAAACATTATTACGTACTTACGTGCCATATTGAAATTTGAGTAAATTCCTTAAAATTACGTTTAAAAAATGACCCAGTTGAAGATATGCTAGACGTATTTTTTTTGCAAAAAAAAACTTCCACGATGACATTCTGAGGTTTTAAAATTTTAAGTTCGTTTAAGTCAATGATTATCTCCCTTGTTTGTCATGCATAATTGGTCGCAAAACTCCTTCAGAAAACATGCGATAATACTCGATAATTAGATAAATTCTATTTTTACTTGTAATTTTTTTTTTCTACTGGATAATTTTTCGTAATTTTTTGAATCTATATTAATTTCGACATGACACGTAAGTACGTAATGATATTTTCACTGGAAATACGTTTTCTTTTTAAAGATCCCCAATCTACACAAGCACTCACAACTGTTGTGTCCTAGGAATCCATTTCGCCAGTCTTGTTAAGGATATTGTTCTAGTTGTCAATATAAAAACTCGTTATTGATCAAATTCATCATCTTTTTAATGGAGATCTACAAAAGCTAATGATCCTCTTCTTCTTCTTCTTTTGAACTAATTATATTATGATCGTGTCGCCCGTATTGTTCACATTGTCTGCTCGTAAAATGGAAACCGATCCTCGAGCATACGACGCGCATGCGTAGTCATTTTTCTTTATCCCTCCGTCTTTAGTTTCACGGCGTCCTTGTAGCAGCAATTTTTTGCCAATCATTTTGAGGTTAAAAAAAAGAGGCTGGAAACGCTACGGCAACATTCAGATACGTCTACTTTATTTATTTATTTATTTATTTATTTTTATTTATTCATTTATTTTTTATTTATTTATTTATTATATTTTTTGGTGAAGTATTAACACTATGAATCAATAAATATTTTCCAAATCCCAGTTTCTTTATCATACACTAGCAGGGGAGCCCACCGTTGCCAGGTCGTAAAATACGCTTAACTATATTTCAATTCATGCAGATTTCATATTCATTTTCACAAAGTCAATACTCTATTGAATATTCTATTGTACCAAAATTGTAGTACCGATTTCAACAGTTAGACAAAAAGCTTCGGTGGCATCGAAACCAAAACATTTAACTCTCCGGTCGCGTCTCCTACCGATATGGCTACCGAGAGATAAGAAAGATTTAATAATAAACGAAATGAAGAAGTGGATTGAATTTACGCATGCGCCAAAAAAAAATGGTAAAAAAAAAATATGTCGGCAAGTTGAAAAGAACATTTTGCATTTCAACGTGCCGATATATGACCCTACGCGTTATTCATTCATCCAAAAAAAGATTTTACTCGTCATAAACCATCCTTCGTATATGCTTACTATCTCCTGTTTTATGAGGCCGGTTGTTTAATAGTTTATCGGTTAAATATTTACAGACACACACACACATACATCTCCTGTTTTATTTAAATAGATGAGCACCTCCCGATTTAAAAATTTAAATATTTCAGATTTGCGTTTTCCTTACTCTCTATCTGTGCTTATAACTAAAATTCCATGAACAAAAGCCTCCCCCTACCCCTAAAAAGGCCGGCTTTATTCTAATTTAATTTTTAATTTTAATTCGTTAACAGTTTGAAGTTATTTTGGAGTGGGATTTTTAGCCCATGTTCTATAATTATTTAAAAAAATATTAAATACATCAATTTATATATTTATTAATAAACAGATCTACCTGACCTATATATATTTTTTAAAAAATTAAAAAAATAAAATAAATGTTTACCAGACCCATTATATAAACAAAGAAAATTGCTCCAGGAAAATGCCTACTTCGGACCATTACATTGCGATGTGGATTACTTAAAATACAGTTTGGATCATTTTACCACACTGCTATCAAAGACATACACTTCGGATTTTACCATGCAATTTGGATGTGAATTTTTATAACTTTTTCATTAACTTCCCTTACTCTATGATATTTAAATACTTAAACAACTTTTAATTGTAATTTTCCATGTCTCACTTACTTTAGCAAATAATATTTTCTCCGCCGAAGAGATGGTAGACATCGAAATTCTATTAGGATATTTTAAATGTATTCTTTGTCTTACATAAAATAATAAAAAATCTTTTGATTTGAAATTCAAACATTTCACGTCATAATTTTTTAATTCATTGAATGACTAAAATTATATATATATATATATATATATATATATATATATATATATATATATATATATATATATATATATATATATATATATAATTTTTATTTTTTTCATAGATAGATAGATAGATAGATAGATAAATAGATAGATATAATTCTTCGCGTTCTTCTCTCATAAAATAGAAACAGGACTCCGGCCAGGCGATCCCAAGTCGACACGGCGCACACGTACAGCTTTTTCTTCCGTCTCCAGTTTCACCGCGCCCTTCTAACCGCCATTTTTCTGCCAATCGTTACTGTCCATTTCAAGGGTTTTTTTTTTTTAGTTTGTTTGTTTTTTTGTTTTTTTCTGACGTCGTTTTCAATTCCATTTCGTTGTTGTTCCTGAAAACAGAATTGTTATTTCTTTGTAGTCGGTAAGAATAAGGATTTCATGAATGGACAAGAAAGAAATAATCTTTGTCGGCGTTTTGAATTCTCTCTCTCTCTCTCTCTCTCTCTCTCTCTCTCTCTCTCTCTCTCTCTCTCTCTCTCTCTCTCTCTCTCTCCGTAGAATTAACGTCGGTAAAATGAGGGATACATTAGCGTTTTATTTTGCTGATCACGGTATGTTTATCTTTCTAAGTATTGTGAATATCTCGGTCGAGTATGTTTATGAGTAAACATTGTCGGCACACAAAATACAATAAAGAATGGCTTAGATAAGATATAAATGTTTTGCGGCCCATTTTTATATTTCGTTGCGGAATCTTTTTTTTTTATTATTATCATTATCATTATTATTATTATTATTATTATTATTATTATTATTATTAGTAGTAGTAGTAGTAGTAGTAGTAGTAGTAGTAGTAGTAGTATTTGATTAGGATAATTTATACAATCTTTATCATTCGAGCTATCATTCTTATCTTGAATGTTATTCTCGGAACGTTTCGGCCGATGTAACATCTGGCCTTCTTCAGATACATCTTTTCGAACTCGGGAATCTATACGGAATTTCGAACTTAACCCTTTATTCTGAATTCCATGCAGGTTCCCGTGTTATTTTTATGGAAACCACTCGAGACAAGTCATGAAGCCACTTGATGTAAGGCGGTGCCGATGATGATGATGATGATGATGATGATGATGATGATGACGACGACGACGACGACGACGACGACGACAACGACGACGACGACGACGATGATGATGATGATGATGATGATGACGCCTTTGTCATGTTTTTTAATAAAAGGTAATGAAGCGCTATAACCACAACCAGGTATTGCTTCTGTATAAGTTTTTTTTTTTTCGTTTTTTTTTTTATATATTCTAGGTGCTAAATTTGGGGGGGGGGTATTTTTTGTTGTTGTTATTTTATGGATATGAAGTAAATGAATCAAAAACATATATAAAGTAATCACACATTTAAGTGCAAAACAAAGTGATCACTAAATGGACTTGGAAGCCACATTGCTTGTAAAGAAGGAAGTTCTGTATCAAGAATTGAGTCCAATATACCACCTTCAATTTGAGTGATGTAATTTGAGCGCTGAAGAAATTGTTGAGATCCATTAAGGGATTCTGTTAGTGGCACATTGTTTGCAAGAAGCTGATCTAAATTGAAATCACCCAACAAAAGTAACCCTATACCAACAAGCAAGTTATTTAGCTCATGGATGAGAAGATTTTAAAAGTTCCCTAGTGGGCCAGGCGTGCGGTACACAAGCATATAACCAATCGCATATATTAAAGTTCAATCTACGAATATATACTCAATATTTGTAAAATCGAGTCTACAAGAGTTGCTTCCTTTGTACTGTTAGCCAAAATCAGTCGTAGAACTGTTACCGATTTTGCCCATTTAAACTTTTGGCCTGATGTAAAACATTGGCTTAAAACAGCCAAATAACAGTTTCATAACAAACGAGGTCTTAATTTTTTAAAGCCCTATTTAAAAACGATTAAATTTACAGTATATAACTGGATGGTAAATTGTTCAAAATCAAGTCAGTCTCTTCTTTCAAAAATAACAGGCAATTATCGCAGAATTTTTTTTTTTTTCTGAAACTCCGCATGTATGCACTTCACGAGAAAATCGCAAATAAAATTATACTTTTCTATTAAAATCAACATAAACATTAAACTTGAAATCAATAAAAACGGTTAGTTTGTTTCCGGTTTAAATCCATGCAATCAAAATATCTTACAGTGTAATATTCAAGTTACACAAGTTACAAAAGATGAATATACATTTATACTACATTGTTTCAGTGTTCACAATTAGCGCACATCAACAATTCGGGGGGGAGGGTAAAAACAAACCCGATCGTATCTTTTATATCCTGCTCTGGTGCGGCCCTGTCGGTGGGGCATTAGAATACGCCGACTGCCCCCCTGCAGAGGGTAAAAGTCCCTCAATGGGGGTCCTGGATATGACCTTAAACTATATCCAGTGGTGAGGCCCCAGCTTGTTGGCTTTGGGGAGTGTGGAGCCACCTTTTAATTACTATTGCTCCCAGGTCCACTCTGACCCGGAGTGGTAGTACCTGTTAGGGTCCCAACTATGGGTTAAATAGAAACCGACGTGAAAACAACAAATATATTCTATTAAAAAAAAATTTCTTCAAAATCTTTGGATTCGGCATTAAATAACCCGAAAAGGGTTGATATGCCGTAAAACAAAAACAACCAACCAACTAACCTGCTCTGGTGCACCTTAGTCGTGTCCTCGAGTGTCCCGCCGTTCATCGCATCTGGAACAAAAGCTCTCCCAAGATATAGCAACAGGCGCAATTATTATTGTAAACTGTAAACACACGTTCTCCTCCGGCTGGTCAGGGGAGAACGTGTGTTTACAGTTTACAATAGAAAACTACGTCTGGTTGTGTTGGGAAATAAACAATTCATATATTCTAACAAAATACCCGTCGGGGAATGTGTATTTTGCTAGTTAATAATAAAATTCATTCATAAAACAGTCTTGCACCACATTTATATGCCGTTATGATGATTAAGTTATATCGATATAATAAATTAATCAATCTGTTTTTGTCTTTTTGTGTGTTTTTTTTTTTTGTTTTTTTTTTTTACATCTTTACGATAAACGCAACAGTTACATTGTAACTTAAAAAAGTATATTCTTGGCATGTTTTTATTTTATATTATTTTACGCGCCAACAATACTCTAACAAACTATTCATTTTGATTTAATTCAGTTTTATAAAATAATATTGAATAAACATCAGTTTCAATATAAATCGGATAATGTTGCTTTCATTTTTAAATGCAATTTTCAACGTTTTGGTAAACTTTTTTTTTTATCCTATCATTCTTAACTTTTCGGTATGTCTCCATTGCACCAAAGTGTATGACGTCATTTTCGATCGAACATGCCTGCTTTACAAAGGTCGTGCAGTTGTGATTTTTTAAGCTAATGAAACAAGATAGTCAGGCATTCTTGCCTACAAAAAAGGCCTGAGCAACTCCGCCGGTGATCCCCGGAAGTTTGAGCCTCAAGCGATTAGCAATAAATTAACCATTTCTCATAAAGAAGGTAAAGTCTGGGAGGGTTGACTCGTTGGAAGGAACAGAACAATACCTTTGCCTGACAGCAACAAAGCCAATATTTCGCTGATTTATGAATGCTGTTTTAACTGCTTACTTGGAGGTGACAGTGGTTTCGCCTTGTGTGGTAACAAAACTTCTCAAATGCACTTGTGATGCCAGAGTGTGTGAGATTTTAACTTTGGTCAAAATCGCCTGTTCTTTCTTTCATCGGATTATTTCGATTATCGAGTATCGATACTTATCGAAGACATTCCGATAAAAAAACAATATCTAAGAAAACTGCCGGACACATAATGTACCTTCGTGTGAAATTCTATACAAATCGACTCAGTCGTTTTCGAGTCCATGGAGAACGAACTCACACACACACACACACACATACACACACACATACACACGCAAAACTCTTTTTAAATAGTAGTAGATATTTTTATCAGCCATCCGCCACTTCTATAAAATATTAATATATAAAAAAAACATAAAGAAAAGCAAAATGGTGACAAAATCAATAATTGATGAAATCGAAGAAAGAAATAATAACTATTCTTTTCATTGTTTTGACTCTCGAGTGTGTATTCGTTGATATCATATATGCTTTTACATAGAGTGATTAACTGTGTCTAACTGTGTCGGATATATACTCGAGAGACAAAACAGCGATAAGAATATTCTCTTGTCATAGCCCTAATAATAACCAACCAATAAATAAATTACAATAAAAAAGAAAGAACCGATGAAAAAAATAATAATAAACAACAAAAGGAAATTAAGAAATAAGTAAAATGTAAGTGGATTAATATAGTATAAACTGAGGCCAAGAAAAAATAAATTCGTGGAAAAATCAGTACGATAAGAAACGGTTCGAGAAATAAATGCTATCAGAATATTCAAAATAAAAGGAATTAATTATTTAGCGGGCGCCATTTTGAATTTAATTCTTTCTGGATTTTTTCCCCGTTTTTATCTTTTTCTTCAATCTCAGTAAGAAAAGATAATTTAGTTTAAAATTCATATAAATAAAACAGTAAATATTTGTGTTGGTTGGTTGGTTGTTTTTGTTTTACGGCATATCAACCTTTTTCAGGTTATTTAATGCCGAATCTAGTGATTTTGAGGAACGATTTTTTAATGGAGTATATTTGTTTTTTTTTTTTAAGTCGGATTTTATTTAACCCATAGTTGGGACCCTAACAGGTACTACCACTCCGGGTCAGAGTGGACCTGGGAGCAATGGTAATTAAAGGGTGGCTCCACACTCCCCAAAACCCGCAAGCTGGGGCCTCACCATCGGATATAGTTTTAGGTCATATCCAGGGCCTAAATAGGTGTGTGTGTGTGTGTGTGTGTTTGTGTGTGTGTGTGTGTGCGCGCTCGCGCATGCGTGCGTGTTTTTGTTTGTTCTGTTATTTTGTTTTTTTTTCGGCACAGATAGAGAGTAAGGAAAATGCGAACCTGAAATATTTCATTTTTTAAATCGGGGAGCTGGGGGGGTGATCATCTATATAAATAAAACAGTAGATGTATGTGTTAGTGTCTAAATGTGTTTAAATATTTAACCGGTAAACTATTAGTCACATTACACTGAAATTAACAGAAAATAGTAATTATATACCAAGAATGGTTCATAACCAGTAAAATCTTTGTTTGGATGGATGAATAACGCGTACAAAAATATGCCGACATATTTCTAATACTTTTGGAGCATGTCCAATTTAATTCATTTCGTTAAGTCGTTTAATATTAAATCTTTCGTATGTATCTCTCGATACGTCGGTAGGAAACGCAGCTGGGGCGCTAAATGTTTGGGATTCGATGGCATCTGAGTCATTGTATTAAAAACTTTTGAAATCAGTACCATATATTAAGCCCAATGTAATATTTTATAGAGATTGGTTCAGCTAGCCTAATATATAAACAACTATATGTCCGTCTTTCGGTCTGTCGGTCTGTCTGCCTCCATAGTTTTAAACTCTATCTCCTCCAAAACTCGCCAATCTTTCACGAAAAACACCCGTCTAGCTGAATCCACTGTGAAAAATTTCCCCCACTCTTTATCTGTACCTAAATCAAAACGTGGATTCCATGAACAAAGCTTCTTTCTTAGAATTGCACGCCTGTGGAACTCTGTTCCGTCTGCCTGCTTCCCTCCTGACTACAACTTGAATGTGTTCAAGTCCAACGTTAACAAATTCCTAATGAACTGCCCCCTTAAGTAAACACTTCATCAAATTTCTACACTAACGTAATGTATTGCAATAACCCTTATCCCTGAGTGGCTTCCGGGCCTTGATAAGTGGTGACCACTGTGTAAAAAAAGAAAAAGTCACAGAGCGGTGCTAGGGGTTTCAAATGATTGGATGTTTTATGGGCCGTTCTTTTATGGGTCTTTAGCCGGTTAAAATAGTTTTTAAGGGGTCAAAAATGGGTCAAAAATGGAAAAATTTACATATACACATATACATTTACGTATATATATATCTAATATATAAACGGCTATATGTCCGTCTGTCTGTCAGCCTGTCTCCATATTTTCAAACCGTATCTCCACTAAAACTAAAAGTCGCAGAGCGGTGCTAGGAGCCTCAAATGATTGAACTTTTTTACGGGCCAATCTTTTATGGGTCTTTAAAATTGTTATAAATGGTTCAAAAATGGGTAAAAAATTTTTAAAATCGTTAAACATTTTGTACATTCATCTTAGTTTATTTTTAATTTTTAATTTTTAGTCGGTTTATATGCGTGTCGCGTTGGTATAGTGGTAACGTCACCGGCTTTGACTGCTGCGGTTTCGATTCTGGCTGATGGTACCTAAATACTTTTTTTTTCTTTTAAAATCACGACTCTATAATAATATATACGAAATCTGGATAAATTAAAATGTCATATTTAAGCGTATTCTACGCTTTCCCCCTCCCCTTTTTTTGCCGAGCGCCCCCACTCCGCTAGTCGCATATAAAATTAGACATATGTATACGTTTATATATCTCTACACATGAGATTCACCTCTAAACTAATAATTGATCATTATCAATTTTGAAACGTGGGCGTAAGGGTGAGTCATGCGGGATACATTTAGTTTAATTTAGTATTGTGCAAATGGGAAGATGGAAGCCCCTCGTGAAATTCAGATACTTCAAAGGAAGAAGCTTAAAGGAAATATCAAATTCATAAGCGGTCGCCAGCCACGTGCATATCCCGGTCATGTGAAGATGACATACAACGCATAGCATTCGCAAATGGTCACCCACCTGATACTGGCCAGGCCCACCTCGCTTAACTTCATTGATTTAACAAGAACTGGTGTGTCAACGCGATTATCTCGTACAACATGTCTTATTAATAAATATTTCCTAAATTTAAGTTTATATATATATATATATATATATATATATATATATATATATATATATATATATATATATATATATATATATATAGTATTGCAAATGGTTTTACAGGTTACAATATGAAAATAACATCTTATTTGTAAATTCCAAAATTTCAGATTTGCTTCTCATCGTATCCATGGTTATTAGACATAAATTAACCAAAACACCCTGAATTACGATTTCTTCTTAAGACTCCTTAATCTTTTAAATTTCAAATATTTTCTAGGATCAAAATAATTGGATAAAATTTGGCACAAAAATTATGCGATTGTTTTATTTTAAGGTTTTGTAAAATGATATAAAAGTAACTCAAAATGTTCTGTTCAGGAAATTAATTGTGCTTGTCCTGAGACGAGTAGTTTATTTATTTATTTGTTTGTTTGTTTATTTATATATTTATTTATTTTTAATAAAGATCTTACAAACAGTTTCACTTGCAAAACGTATATAAGTCGGTAGATAATTTAATTCTGTGTTTGCTAGAAATTAGTTGTGTTTGCTTTTTTTTTTACGAGTACTCGATTGTTAACTATTCTGGGCATTTATTCTTGTCATACTTTCACATTCACCTTATTAGCTTCAATAAACCTACTGATATCCAGAGATAAAAAAAAATGAATGTCATTTTAAACTGAAGCTTGACCGACTGAGTACATGTATGAAACACTAAAATTGATTCCGTCTTTCGGTTGAGTAGTTCCATCTTGTCATCCAGAAACCAAACCATTCCAGTCTTTTTTTAGAGGGGTGGGGGCACGGCTATACAGCAGCTGTAACAACCTCACTTTATCTCGCAAAGGGTAGTTTTGATATTTTATGGCAGTAATCATATTAAAAAAATTCCTTTTTTTTTGATCGATCAAAGGATTATCGATTTATTGATTGAATCTATTGATTTCATTGATTCGGTTGTTGGACAATAAAGTTTTTTTTTAAGTGACACATCACGTGATTCAAAATGGTGGCATCGATTCTTTACTTTCTGACTTTTTTACATCGTTAAACTTTACTGACTAGAATTGAATTTGTATGCAATCAATTGAACAAAAATTGCTATTTTCTCCATAACTTGGCGGAAATTTCTTTATCAAAAACAAATTTTGACAAGGGCAGATTTCTTCATTTTAATTCGATTAATTAACAAGGTAGGATCGTGGTTGCGTAATCGTGCGGTGTTTAAGAGAATTTTTTTGTGGCGAAGGGAAAAGTAGAGTATAAGCCATTGTTGACCTCCCTGTTGGTATGTTGCTGGTCCTGTTCAGTTTCCTTAGGCTTAGCCCTTTTCCTTTCAAGAAGGAGGTAGTTTATTACTAAAAAGGCACCCCTACCTGAGAATGCCGACGAGGCTTCCCAGGCAATTTTGCATGCAAGAGTGCATAAGGACAAAGTAGAGGGAAGCGAAAGTAAAATCCACGATCTACTTTTTACTTTCTCACCACCCCCACATAAGAAGGGAAGAGTATTCAAAACGTCGAGGAGGACACCAAAGACTTACCAATCCAACAAATTTTAAAAGATGCACCAGATACCTCCAGACTCAAGTCCTGAAAGCCCTTCTACAACTCAAAAATCAAAATTTCGATCCAGTTGAGACATAGAAGGAGGAATGGAAAAACAATACTCCCAAAGGAGGAGACATCCTTGAAGATCCAACTTTGCGCCTCCCAGCTATTGCTACGAATAGTAAGAAGCAGTGGGTAGCCGTAAACCGGACCAGAACAAGATCCTGCAGAATTGCAGTAAACAGGTGAAACAAATAGACCCCCCCCCCAATCTGCCCAAAGTGCAAGGAAGCTCCCAGAACACAGACCACATGATTCTACACTCTCCAGTCACCCGACTGGAAGGAGTCTATTTGAAGACAATTTCTCAGACTGGCTAAAAAATAGCGGCATAGAGGCCTAAACCATACGATACTACTACTACTACTACTACTACTACTACTACTACTACTCTCCATACTCGATTTTATGTAATCGTCTCAGTGAGTTAGACTTAATTCCCCACCCCATGTTCACCAGATCACCATATTTAATTGTACATTTTAACAGATCTAAATAAAAAAAGATCATGCAAACAGTTTCCACACGTTACAAGTATATGGGTCGGTAGAAAATAGATCCTACTTGATATTTTCTATTTAACGTCTTCTTGACAGTTGAAGTCAGTTTGGGATTAATTTATATCGTTGGATATTTTTATGGTTTTTAACTTCGTTCTACAACAATTATCGGCCGGCTGGTTGCTTCTAAGAGTTCATTGGCCTTGACACTGTTCGTGACCGTTTTTACAAGTGGCCGAGTAGAAGTGTGTTCTATAGGGCGAAATTTGTGTGTTTCTCTGTCCCTCAACCATTTAATTTAATCTATATTTTTTTTTTAATTCTGTTTGTTTCTAACCTAATAGGATTATGTTAGATCTATTAAAGATTCCTATCGCTTGGCGCGAGACGAGACTACCTTTTAAAATACAGGATAGACAAAATCATAGAAACATATTCAAATGTTGAAGACATTTATTTTAATACTCTTTTTTAGTACGCTATAATCACGTTGACACACCGGTTCCCGCTGGATCACCGAAGTTAAGCAACGTTGAATCTGGTCAGTTCTAAATGGGTGACCATTTGGGACTTCCAGGTGCCGTATGTGTCTGTCTGCTTATCTCGGCATTGTTTCCAGTTGTCCTGGAATTCTCCTTGCCATTGGGCTCAAGCAGTGACGATGCAGGAGAGGCATGGTTGGAGATTGCGCAACCCTTGCTTCACAATTACACACGCAGCTGCCCCTACAGGAGGTATCCTTTGTCTTTCGAGACTAAACGGAGGCATCGATGGACCTCTTTTACATCAATAATAGGTTGAATGCGACGTGAAATGGATTCATGGAACGCTTGAATGGTTTCAAGGGAATGTTGTGCGATTCTTCGGCTAAAATAATCTCTAATCCTTCTCTTTTTAAATACACTACAAATGTTCAAGAATATTTAAATCTAGAGATTATGGCGGCCATATTAAATGTTCTACTTCATTTTAATATTCTTTGCGTCATTCAGTTACAACTTTTGCCGTCTGCGTGGGACCATTATAATCCTGAAAGACGGCATTTCCGTTTGGAAACAGTTCCCTGCATATAGCAGAAACTTGGCCACCAAACATTTTCAAATATTTTTGATAAGTGATTCGCCCATGCAGAGAAACTATACGAACAACGTATGCCCAACATATAACTGCATCAAATCATTACCGACACGACGTGCCTTAAATATGTTTCCAGACTTTTTTTTTTCTTGGACAGGCATTTAAAATTGCTGTAGAATCTTGAAAATTCAGTTATGGTATTGCTATACATCTTATGAGATGACTGACTAATTTTTATAATTTCAGGTTCAAATGAACAGCTAAAGCAGGAATTGGAATACACCCTACTGAAGCCAGATTGTCACAGCTGGTGAATTTCAAAAGTGTAATCTGGACGTGAGGACACTTTAGAAGAATAATATGCAATAAAATTTTGTTTAAAACTTGGTTAAATGCCACAGAAACATATGGAATACTTCAGACTGTTTTTGGACTATCTTGCATGAATCGAGCATCAGTTTTTGAACAGCATAATAGATTCAAGGAAGGCGGGGAGTCTATGAGGGAAGATGATAGGTGTAGGAGAAGTAAGGAAGTCAGAACACCAGAGTTGATTAGCCAGATAAAGAATTTCATGCATATGGGCTCTCATGTGTCTATAGAGACAATAAGTACATAGCTTGATGTCAGTGTGGGAACTATGCGCGCGATGAAACTGGAGATGTAGAAGAGTATGTCCCAAGGGTACTCAGAGAAGATGAGAAAGAAATCCGTTGTCATAAACAGGATGGGCATCAAGACACTTCCTCGCCCACCTGATTGTTCACATCTTGCTCCCTGTGACTATTGGTTATTTCCTACGCTCAATGAAAACCTTGGAGGCTATTGTTATGAGAGAATTGGGAGGGATGAAAGAGGCTGTGATGAGGGTCATTGATATGCTCATACAAGATGACTTTCATGGGACATTCCAGAAGTTGTTGGAACGGTACAAAAGTGCATTGCAGCCGGAGAAGATTACTTCGAAGGGGAATAGAGTGTCATGTGTGTACTATCATTAAAAGTGCCGATACGAAAAAATCTGAAAACTTATCTAAGGCACTTTGTATATTTCTAAGTTTAACAATTAGAATTTTCTGGATTGAATAATTCTTACGGCTGTCGCCAAACATGCACACGGCAAGATGGGTGACCATTTGGGACTTCCAAGTGCCGTATGTGCTCTCTGCTTATCTCGGCATTGTTTCCAGTCGGCAATAGACTAAAGGGGTATTACTCGGAGGAAATGACATACGTTCACTTCTCCGGAGACCACTTTTTGACGTTTTAGGCCGCTCTAAACGTTTTTCAACATTTGCGTTCAAAAGCAGTGGCTTCTAGTGGCAGTCCTTCTATAAAATCAAACTACTTGAAACTCTCAGCGAACAGTTTTTTTGTATTTGTGGAACAGCTTTTGTATGATGATTAGGGCTATGACAACAGCATATTATTTTCCTTGTTTTGATTCTCAGGTATATCCATTGATATCTTTATATATGATTTTTTTATGTAGAGTGATGTGGTTCTCGGTTGATTTATTGAGTCTAACGGATATATACTCGAGAGTCAAAACATTGAAAAGAATATGCTGTTGTCATAGCCCTAATAATAATATAGGTTAGCAAAAAATGCTATGTGGAGGTGTGAAACGAACAAATATTAATAAACTTTCTATTACATTTCCCATCCAAGTAATTATGATACTCCCGTCGATTTCGACATATAAGCTCTGCCACAATAGCAAAGTTGTTCGGAAATCCACATAGATGTTTTTGTTCTGTTTTTTTTTCTAATGGGAAAAGCTTTGTGCAAAACCAACCACACTTTTTGGTACAACTGCTAATCTCAGTCGGTGCAATGGCTGCCACAAGACAGAACAGACATTAGACATCAGGTTTTTACATCAGAGTTTCCTTCTTCTAGATTCATGTCTTAACGGGGATTAGGGTGTGCATTTCTCACAGTGAATTAAACACGCCCCCAGATACCCATCTGGAATATAGAACGTTTATTTGTTAAAGCATTTGTGTTTTTGTACTTTGCGCATCGGATTGCCGTAAATTTTGGCTCGGGCACAACCGGCACCTGGTGCAAACTGCAGGGATATCCCGAGCGCTGATCAACAACAAAAAGACGGTAACAAACGCGCTCAGCCAATAGGAATTGAAGTACGCGAATTTAAATAAATTGGAATTAAAAAAAAAATTTAGTTTATAATCACGCACAAATTTAATCAGTCACATCCCAACCGTAACCTTTATCGGAAAAATATTTCTATTTATTTAAAAAAAAAAAAATTAAACTTACGGTAGGTTGGTGCTATATTTTATTTTATTTTCCTTTTTTTATTTCATGGTAATTACACTCGTGAGCAAAAGAAATGGCCAAACAAATTTTATGCATTTTATCGCACTAAAAGCTATATTGAACAAAGAACAATTGAACAAGGAAACTTAAACGAAACTAATAACACAAAACAAGACATTTACTTTAATAAATGCTTAGGATGGAATCGCATTCCCTTTTGGTTTTTTTTTAAATATCAATCCTTTTAGACATGCTCTCAACCAAAGTGGAACACTGTGAAGAGGAGATTCTATTCCATTCGTTTTGCACAGCTTCCCACAGTTTGTCATTGTTCGAAAAAGTTCTTCCAGCCATTGCACGAAATATTATGGACCAAATATTCTCGATTGGGTTTAAATCGGGGCTTTGACCTGGCCAAACTATCACATTAATTGAATTGTCAGAAACCCATTTTTTGTGAATTTAGCAGTGTGTGCAGGGGCATTATCGTGTTGAAAAATAATGTTCTGAGATATTCCCAGCTTCTGGATACTTGGTAACAGTCCTCTTTCTAACATTCGAATGTATTCCTTTGCATTGATTGACTTCTCACATCTAATGTTCCACAACTACTGCAGTAAAAGTTCCCCATGCGATTATCTCTCCATTCCCATGTTTAACTGTCATTTTTATGTAACTTGGTGAAAATCTTTCTCCAGTTCTTCGATTGCATCATTCGGGGCATCGGGAGCATCACCAACAAGACAAAATCTTGATTCATCTGACCAGAAAACATTCCTGAACCAGTTTGTATCTCTCTTGCCATATTACGAGAAAACTCTCTTTCTATTATTGATGTTCTTCTTAGATAAAAATGGCTTCTTTGCACACCTTTTAGAAGAAAATCACATTTCTTTCATTCGTCCAGATCAGGGGTTCTCAACCAGGGTCCACATGGACCCTAGGGGTCTATGGAATATTTCTGGGGGTCCACAGAATTATTATTATTACTTATTATCATTATTATCATAATTATTATAGTTGTTATTGAATACTTTATTTGCATTAAATTAGTTTTCATTTCAAAATAAAGCTTAATTATATAATATTTCTTTGATTATTAATACCTCAAAATTTATATTAGTGAAAAATAGAAGATTGTCTTATGATCAATAGTTATGAAGGGGTCCACCAAGATAAAAAGAAGGGAAAGGGGGTCCATGAGTAAAAAAAAAAAGGTTGAGAACCACCGGTCTAGATATTGCATATCTAGAAAGAGAATTTCCAGCCCCTGTTTTCAATTCTTTGTTATGGTTAACATAAGTTTTCTTTCAGTCCTTAAAAACAGTTAATTTAAGCATGTGGTTGTCCTTCAAAGTGAATGCTCTAGGGCGACCAGATCCAGATTCCCCTTTTACCAAGCATTCGACTTCAAACCTTTGACAAATTCGCTTTACTACAGAAAGAGATGTTTTCACATTTTATTTTCTTAAAATATCAAAAATTTGCCTGTAAGTCATTTTGGACTGCAATTCGGTTTTTTATATCCTCGCCAAAATACGGGCTTACCATTTTTAGGATTAATTTTTCCACTTATTATTATATGCTATAATAATAATAATCTGCAAAGTAGAAATTTTCAGTCAAAATTAACAAAAATTCTTGGAAAATATTGAAAAATCTATTTCTTCCTTCTTTCACTCTTGGCCCATTTTTTTGTTGTTGATGAGTATATATATATATATATATATATATATATATATATATATATATATATATATATATATATATATATATATATATATATAATAGTGTTGGGACGATTAATCGGAATCAGGAATCAGAAAAATCGGAATATTTCAGGGAATTGGAGAAATTTGTAACGATTGTCCGATGTCAAGACGATTCTTTTCATTCTTTTTATTTGATTTTTTTTAAAGCTAAATCTTCCGTTGCTGGTAATAATGATAAGATAATAAATATTTATTGGTTTTAAACCATTGGTGAAGCTAAAATCGGTAGATCGTCACCCACATTTATATTTTTTAGGTTTAGAAAAATATTTGCACATTTAACGTGTGTTTATACGGTAATCAGAGAAAAAAAACAACTGCATAGTTAAATATTTTAGAGATTTATATAGAATCGGAACCGGGATAATATCGTCCCATCACTAATATATATATATATATATATATATATATATATATATATATATATATATATATATATTGTTTGTTTTTGTTTGCGGTACTTATTTAATGAATTAAATTATTTATATGGAAGTGCGTTTTACCTAAATGCTAGTTGAGAATAATTTTCCCTTTGACCAGTTTGGTACACCCAATGGGGAGCAGTATATATATTATTTTTAAGATATAATTATCCACTGACACGTTTGTCGTCTACGACTCATCAAAGTGACTAAATCTAGCGAGATTCGAGATCGGGACCCTGTGATAAGAAGCCTAAGCATGAGCCTCTCCCACTCAGCAATCTCGTAGGACTGCTACTTTATCGCAGTTTTATGTAGATCTTGTTTGTTTATTTTTGTTAGCGATACTTATTGAATTAATTATATATATATATATATGTGTGTGTCTGTGTGTATATATGTGTGTGTGTGTATGCGTGTGTGTATATGTATATATATATATGTATGTATATATATGTGTTTGTGCGTGTATGCGTGTGTGTGTGTATATATGTATATATATATGTATATATATGTGTGTGTGCGTGTATGCGTATGTGTGTATATGTATATATATATATGTATATATATGCATATATATGCATATATATATATATATGCATATATATGCATATATATATATATATATATATATATATCATAAACATATGACGCAACGGAATCGTTTATGTTAATATTTATGGGATGTTTTATCATTGAAGATAATACCTTACTAACTAAGTTGGATTGAATATTAATTTAGTAGGATCACATGTAGTCTCATTTTTCTGGGTGGACCCTTCAACCAATAAGACATTATTATTATTTCAAAGACGCCAGCCAATTTCTTTGGTATGTTTTTCTTTTACTTAAACATTTTCTTCATCATTGGCTTCTCGTCTGCAGTATGTGTCTCTGCGCCCCCAATAAACGAGCGGCATTGTAGTTTATGACTTTCCGAATGCATTGAAAGTGAAAAAAAAAAATAATAATAATTGTAGTAGTTGTGACCCAACAAGTCACGGGTAGGTCTAGTGTATGTATGACGACGGTGTTCGTGGGATATTTTTGACTGGCGTATAAAAGTCCGTAATATTGCGATGCGGTTTTATTGGTTTTTTTTTTTTTTGTTTTTTGTCCCCCCCCCCCGCTACGTCGTAAACACTTCAAAATATTTCGCCCTTTTAACCTAATTAAATCATATTATTCATTTAATAACTAAAAAAAAAAAAAATGAAATTTCTTTTTGACTTTGTTTTATTTATTTTTTTAATTAAAAAAAAAGGGTTTATTCCTGGGAACTCTGAGCTCAAGAATTATCCGAAAAGTCCATTTTGAAATGGCAAGCATCCAAATTAAAATGTCAGAAAGAAATGGAATGGAATTGGGACAATTCTTCAATTCGATAAATTGGTTTTTCAAAATAAATAAATAAATTACAGAAAGAAACCAGAATTCCTTTCCAAATTAATCCTTTTCAGGATATTTTATTTGGCACAACAAAGGGCTCTACTCGTTGAAATCATGAATAATATTAATAACTATCTTGACCTCGTGGAAATTACACGGTGTTGTGTCCGTCATAAAAATGTACGTTTGCTTTTCAAAATGATAAATGTTTACCAAAAGTCGAAGCTAGCATTAGTTCGATTCTTCGGACTACTGTTCTCATCTTGAATGTTATTCGCACAACGTTTCGGTCGATGGAACCTTCGACCTTCTGCAGTTGTATCTTGTGAAACTCGAGAATCTGAACGGAATTTTGAACAAGACTTTGCGTTTGAGCCACGAAGGTAGAATGTTCTTGTTCTGTATAGCCATGATTGCGTAAAAGTCCTTAGTAATTTGTAATTTTATTTTTAGAATCGCCGCACATAGGATTGAACCTTCAACCTCAAGAAGAGTGAAATATACAACTGAATTTTGCTAAGTAGTGTAGAGGATAAAGTTCTTGGATAAATTCAGTCGGAAGTTACATGAGAACATTCTACCACAGCGGATTAGATAAAGAGTTCCGTTCGAAATTCCGTGCAGATTCCCGAGTTTGACAGAAAAATCCTATGTTGGACAAGATACACCTAAAGAAGGTTAAAGGTTATATCGACCAAAACATTGTGCGGATAAATCAGGATGAGAACAGCAGTCCGAATAATTCAAATTGTACGATTCGTCAATCCACATCTAAAAACTTCAGAAACAAAATCAATACTATTATGAAAACAACGGATTTTCTTCTGTAAAATTAATTGTCATTACAACCTAATATGTGTCTTCTTTATTTTATTAAAACTTTAGCTATCCAATTCTTTTTAAAGGAATAAATATTTACTGTCTTCTGTCCGTAACAAACATTATCAGTAGAAAATTTTTTTGAATCAATAAAACAGGTGTCTCTTTTCCTAACGTACTAGCATGCCGTCCGGTGTTGCCCGGTCGTAAAATACGCTTAAATATGATATTTTAATTTATGTAGATTTCGAATTTATTATTATTACAGATCCAATTCTCTACTGATTATTATATTGTACCCAATATATAGTAGTGATTTCAAAAGTTTAAACAACAAAATGACTTGGGTGCTATCAGCTAGAATCGAAATCAAAACATTTATCGCTCCAATAAGATATCATGTATTATGGTGATTGATATTTAATTCTCTGCCTCCGTTCAGTCTTAAGTGACAATGGACGCCGCTGCAAGGGTAGCTGCGTGTTTAATTGTGAAGCAAGGTTTGCGCAATCATCAGCCACACATCTTTTGAATCAGCACTGCTTGGGCCTAGTGGCAAAGAGAGGCCCAAGTCTGACTGGCAACATCCCGAGATAAGAGAAGACAACGTACAGCACCTGAAATTCTCAAATGGTTACCTATTTTAGTACTGACCAGGCTCAACGTTGCTTAACTTCGGTGATCTAACGGGTGTCAACATGATTATGCCGTACATAATCTCTAATCGTCATTTTTAATAGGTATGAAAAGGTGATAACGTAGGTACGAACTTAACATGCGTAGCGTTACATAGATTAATTAACGTTCCATAGATTAATTAGCGTTACATAGATTAATTAGCGTTAAATAGATTAATTACGGTTACATAGATTAATTAACGTTCAATAGATTAATTAGCGTTCTATAGACTAATTAGTGTTACATATATTAATAAGTGTTCTATAGATTAATTAGCGTTACATAGATTAATAAACGTTCCATAGATTAATTAGCATTCTATATATTAATTAGTGTTCTATAGATTAATTAGTGTTCTATATATTAATTAGTGTTCTATAGATTAATTAGCGTTACATATATTAATTACTGTTCTATAGATTAATTAACGTTCCATAGATTAATTAGCGTTCTATAGATTAATTAGCGTTACATAGATTCATTAGTGTTCCATAGATTAATTAGCGTTACATAGATTAATTAACGTTCCATAGATTAATAAGCGTTACATAGATTAATTAGTGTTCCATAGATTAATTAGCGTTACATAGATTAATTAGCGTTACATAGATTAATAAGCGTTCCATAGATTAATTAGCGTTTGATTGATTAATTAGCGTTCCATAGATTAATTAGCGTTACATAGATTAATTAACGTTCCATAGATTAATAAGCGTTACATAGATTAATTAGTGTTCTATAGATTAATTAGCGTTACATAGATTAATTAGCGTTACATAGATTAATAAGCGTTCCATAGATTAATTAACGCTCCATGGATTAATGAGCGTTCTATAGATTAATAAGCGTTACATAGATTAATTAACGTTCTATAGATTAATTAGTGTTCCATAGATTAATTAGCGTTCCATAGATTAATTAGCGTCACATAGATTAATTAGTGTTCCATAGGTTAATTAGCGTAACTTAGATTAATTAATGTTCTATAGATTAATTAGCGTTCTATAGATTAATTAACGTTCTATAGATTAATTAGTGTTCCATATATTAATTAGCGTTACATAGATTAATTAGTGTTCTATAGATTAATAAGCGTCACATAGATTAATTAGTGTTCCATAGATTAATTAGCGTCATATAGATTAATTAGTGTTCCATATATTAAATAGCGTTACATGGATTAATTAACGTTCCATAGATTAATTAGCGTTCTATAGATTAATTAGCGTCACATAGATTAATTAGTGTTCCATAGGTTAATTAGCGTAACATAGATTAATTAATGTTCTATAGATTAATTAGCGTTCTATAGATTAATTAGCGTCACATAGATTAATTAGTGTTCCATATATTAATTAGCGTCACATAGATTAATTAGTGTTCCATATATTAATTAGCGCCACATAGATTAATTAGTGTTCTAGAGATTAATTAGCGTCACATAGATTAATTAATGTTCCATAGATTAATTAGCGTTCTATAGATTAATTAGCGTCACATAGATTAATTAGCGTTCCATAGATTAATTAGTGTTCCATAGATTAATTAGTGTTCCATAGATCAATTAGCGTTACATAGATTAATTAACGTTCCATATATTAATTAGTGTTCTATAGATTAATTAGCGTTCTATAGATTAATTAGCGTCACATAGATTAATTAGTTTTACTAAATTTAGTCAGCTTTTTAAAAAAAATTAAATCTAATAAAATATAAACTTTTAGGTGATTTTACACATTTAAGTCCTTGATAATCGATAAGTTAAAAATATCTTTTCTTTGAAAGTAGTCGAATACGGCCAATTACAGAGTGAATACGACGATTCATTACAAGTCACTCCTGTTCTGAAACGGAGCGCATGCATCAAATCCGTTGCCAGTGTCGCTGGAAAAATGGTTGGAACATTCTACCGCTCCAGTAGATATTTCACTGCTGATACAAATCTACCTGTATAAAAACCAAGTATGTCATTGGATGCAGTACTGTTGTCACATCTGGGCTGGAACTGCTCGAAGCATCTTATCCTGCCTTTATAGAGTTCAAAACAGACTTTCTAAGCTAATACGGGATGCCCTTTTCTCGTCTCTGCAGCCTCTTTCTTACAGAAGAAACGTTGCGAGCCTGTCCCTACTCTATCGTTATTTCCATGACAAGTATTTGACTGAGCTCTAATCTATAGTCCTCCCTCGTCAATCCTTCACAAAAACACTCGTCTAGCTAAAATCACTATCAATAAATCCCCCCACTCTCTATCGTTGCCTAAACTTAAATATGCATGCCATGAACATAGCTTATTTCCTAGAACTGCCCGCATGCGGAACTCTGTTACGTTTGAAAAGGTATTTTTTATTAGACTGTTAGTTTTAAATAGCATTTTTGAGTAAATGTTTCACGTTTAGAGTAGCATTTTTTAAGTGAAAAGTTATGTTTTAAAAGGTATTTTTGAGTAGACTGTTATGTTTTAAATAGCATTTTTGAGTAAATGTTTTATGTTTGAAGTAGAATTTTTAAGTGAAAAGTTATGTTTGAAAAAGTATTTTTTAGTAGACTGTTAGTTTTAAATAGCATTTTTGAGTGAATGTTTTATGTTTGAAGTAGCATTTTTTAAGTGAAAAGTTATGTTTTAAAAGGTATTTTTGAGTAGACTGTTATGTTTTAAATAGTATTTTTGAACACAGTACGACGTTTGAAATATCATTTTAAAGGAAACCATGATACGTTTGGAGAGGAGACTGTGAAGTATAAGGTCGAAAAATAATTTTGGATAAGGCTATGAATATTAAGTTTGAAAATATAATTTTTTTTAAATATCCTGGAAGAAAAAGATCTGAGAAGCTTGAAACAGTGTTTTTGAAGAGTGCGTAAACCACAAATGTGAAATATCATTATCGAATAGCCGCAAACCTTAATTTTACAGCGTTTTTGAATGAACTCTTAACTTTTGGTTTGAAATAGCGGTTGTGAGGATGATGTGAAGCTTAAGTTTTAAAATATCGTTTCTTAGAAATTCTTGACGCTCAAGTTTGAAATAGCATTTTTCAGGAACTTACCAAACTAATGTAAAAAAAAAAAAAGAAGAAAACTCAGTTACATGACATGCGTTTCTTAAACATCACCTTTTCGATACAGGTCTTAGGCTGGTGTGCCGTCTTCCTCCGGCCATCCAGTACGTCCACCGGGTTGCGGATGGGGGCACCCCCTCTACTTATGTAAAGTAGGTAGAGGGAAGCTTCGAATAACCAATAAGAAGCCATGGACAATGAGGAACAACCATGAAAAATGCCAAACAAAAGGAATTCAAACTGGACGGCCGTCGCCCAGAATAAAAAAGGGCCCCTCAACCTGTTTACGCACCAGGCAAGAAGAGGAAAGAAATGGTGTGAACCTTCTTGCCTCAAAAGGTGGTACCCCAATCACCTCAGAGGTCACACAAGGACAGCAACCAGTTCATGACCAGGATAGACCAAGCGTCCTTCCTCCAGCCTGCTTGACAGATCCCAAAAGAAACAGAAGGGGGATTAAAACCCAGTCATGGTCTGTCGAGCAAAAGAAGATCCCTCTGCACTGCTACCACTACTCAAGGTTTGAGAAATGGGGACGCAGCTCAGGAAAGATACTAACCGAGGCTATAAAAACATCAAACCTCCCAGCAGAGAAAAAGCACACACCTTTACACAACCTGCGATCCCTCATCTCACAGATAGGAAAATATATCCCACAAGAGGACGTAGATACCATTAGATGTGAGGCTCTGAAGACTGCAGAAAAAAGACTACCAGAAAGTAGAGGATGAGGAAACAAAACTTAGACAGGAGGTGGTATGGGAAAGGGAAGAGAGGTGGACACTTATATGGGCAACGGATTATGCTAAACAAAAGCATAAAAGACAAAAAGAAAGAACAGCAACCTGGAGGGGGATCTTTTTTCATTTTTATCCTGGAAAAGCAAGCATCCCTCCAGGGAAATTACATCACAACGATATAACAGCCTGAAATTGTTCACCACAAGAGAACTAGACTACATGTCTTCAAAAATAACAGCTCTTTTGGTGAACAACAGATGTCCTCTGGAAAACCCAATAAAAATTCCCACAATAGACGTACTCCAACATCAACCACCAACTTTACCATCAGAACCCATCGAAATGTCCCAGCACATGCCCAGCTCTCCTGGAACTTCTGCACCAATGGAGTCTCTGGCTAACATGACACCTGCCTTCACAAACTCTCTGCTGGAAACCCTACAAACACCAACACAGGAATCTACATCACCTACCAGGATACCATCACCTGCATCACCGCCACAATCACATAGACACCCACCACCACCATTTGTACTTCCAGAAGCAGATGATGAACATTTAGCTTTGGAGGAGGAGCTCAGCAACACAATTGAGGAGGTGAGGTGTATGAGAATGAAGGACAGACCACGTTTGTCCAAGATCCAAGCAGCTGGAAGAGCAAAGACTGTTATAGCCAAAGTTAACATCGCTCTCAAGAAGCTAATTCCAACAGCAGTAATGCTCACAGAACTTAACCATATCACATATGCAGCTGGCCTCTATATTGACAGAAAAATTAACCTTCGAACATTCAATCACAATCGTTGAATAGGGCCCAGAGCCTCTAGACAAACACCTCACTGGAAGACCAAGCTGCAAAAACAACTGCACCTCTGCAGGAAAGAACTAAGCCAAATAAAACAGTTCCTTGCAAATCCCTCGGTACAGGGTCGACTTAAGGCCACCATCAAAAAACTCTGTACCAAATACCACCATGAGAAAATTGAGAGATTACATAATACAGCTAGGGAGTTGGGGGGGAATACCAGCACTTTCCCAGAGAATTAAAAACAAAGAGAACAATATCAACTCCCAGATTTAAAATAGACAGTTTAAAACAAACCAAAGGACTTTTTACAGGCAGCTGATAAAGGACACCATTACTATAGATAGTCCACCTGCAGAGGAAGCCCTGGAAAACTACTGGAGGCCTCTATTTGAAACAGAAGGAAAATATAATCAAGAGGCCCAGTGGATTGGCGATATTATTAGGCTCAATGAAACCAAGCCTCAGATGCCAGAACCAGTCATAACTCCTGGTATGATAACAAGAAAACTGGCACAATTATCCAACCACAAATCACCTGGCATAGACAATGTCCAGAACTTTTGGCTGAAGCAATTGACTGCACTCCACCACCACTACAGTGATTGCTTCAGCAGGATGCTAAGAGATGAAGAAGCAGCACCACCCTGGCTGACAGAGGGGGACACCAGCCTCATACCCAAGACCAATATGCTGCCTTACAACTACCTACAAGCTTTTCACTGGCCTGATAGCCGATGGTATATATGACCATCTATCTTCTGGGACCTACCTTGAAAAAGAGCAGACAGGATGCAGAAGGAAATGCCTCGGTATCAAAGACCAGCTATTAATCAACTAGACCGTCCTAGAAGACTGTAGGAAGAGACACAAAAACCTGAGTATGACATGGATTGATTACCAGAAGGCATTTTACAGCGTGCCACACTCATGGCTACTTCGGTGCCTTGAGTTATACAAAGTCCACCCGGTAATTAGACAAACACTGGCTGCTCACCTTCAGATGTGGAAAACTACAATATCATTAAATCACAATGGAGGAAAAACCATCATCTTTGAAGTAAAAATCAAGAGGGGAATATTCCAAGGTGACAGTTTATCTCCCTTACTCTTCTGTATGGCAATAGACCCACTAAGCAAGCTCCTGAATAAAAATCCGAGCGCCTACAATTTGAGTCAGGGACGCCATCGAGATCCAAGCAAGAGAATAAACCATCTGCTCTTCATGGATGATCTTAAGCTGTATGCTAGCTCTGACACCGATCTGCACCACCTTCTGCAGGTAGTACACACATTCTCCAGTGACATCGGAATGAAGTTTGGCCTGGATAAATGTGCCAAATGTACACTGAGAGCCGGGAAGAAGACCCACACAGAAAATATGCAGCTTAATGAAAACATCGACATCAGGGATCTAGAAGAGCATGAGCCTTATAAGTACCTTGGCATTGAGGAAAACGAGAACATACAGCATGCCTAGATGAGGGAGAAGATTAGTAAAGAATATGTACGCCGGGTGAGGAAAATATGCAAAACCCAGCTCACCAATAAAAATAAAATTACTGCCATAAACCAGCTTGCTATGCCAGTAATAACATACAGCTTTGGTATCATTGACTGGCCACAAAAATACATCAACCGGCTAGGTGTAAAGACACGGAAGCTACTAACGCTTCATAAAATAATATACAGAAATCAGTGTCTACCAAGGCTGTATTTGCCCAGGGGAGAAGGAGGTCTGGAACTCTTAGAGATTAATCATCAACATAGGGCAACTATTGTGAGCATCGGTCAGTATCTGAGAAGCTCCCAGAATGACACCCTCTCAGTAGTATATGAACATCAAGAGACAAGAGCCAGCAGAACAACATCAGTCACCCAGCTGGCCAAGCATTTTGGTCAGGGCTGTCTCTCAGATGAGTACGAAACACCAAACAAGTGTGCCACAGAAATAGCAAGAAAGAGCCGGCAGAAATATACTGAGACCTTTCAACAGATGAACCTTAAAGAATGGGAACAACATTAGCGTGCAAAGTATTTTCTGGGGGAACTCTCTCAGGAATACATAGATAAAGAAGGTTCTTTGGACTCCACCACGATCAGGAAAGGGTCATAATGGCTGCCCAAGACCAGGGATTGATGACCAATGCATTCAAGAAGATGGCAGGTCTCAGTAATGACAATAAATGCAGGTTCTGCCATACAGAATTGGAAAGTGTTGGTCATCTGATATCAAGTTGCAAAGTTATTCTAGGGGACGGCTACTATACAGCGAGACATGACGGAGTATGCAAGTACCTCCACTGGACCATCTGTAAAAAATTAAACATCCAGTGTAGCAGCAAGTCCTGGGAACATCACCTGAAAGAACAGTTGGAAATGACTTATATACCATACATTACGACCATGTAATCCCTACAGCCACCTACCTTGAAAATGCTGCTGTGAAACCTGACATAGTTATATGGAATAAGTCAGAGAGAGTTGCAACCTTGATTGAAGTGAGTGTTCCTAATGATGGCGGTTTGAACAGAGCTGAAAGAGAGAAACAGACCAAATACCAAGGTCTCATGTATGATATGAAAAGAAACTGGAATCTTAAGGGGATATCAATCATACCAGTTATCATAGGTACCACAGGACTTATGAAGAAGAACCTGAAGTCCTACCTAACTAATATTCTTGGAGAACCAAGTGCAAAAGCGATTCAGACAATTGCACTTAAGGGAACAGCGAGGATACTAAAAAGAGCTCTCGGTTGGTTTCAATAAAAAAGCGGGGCAATGTTGGCAGCTGGTTTGGCTGCCCCATACCCAGCATTACAATCTTCAAAGGAAGAAAAATAATTTTTTTAAAAGTCTTAGGAACAAGGTGTTCGTAACTGGAATTTCGTTACGTGGTATACTTTTCTCTAACAACACCGTTTTCAATAATGATATCTGTTAAGTATTGACATCATTAAAAAAACTACTGCTTTATTACTCTGTACTCTATTCTTTTCATTAAACGCATCTGTTTGGCATATGCTACCATTGAACCCAAGAAGGGAGTTATCTTCCCTTGGATGTCTGTCGACTAAGATAGTTTCGGAAATAAACAAAAGTACTTCGTCACTCTGAACATTCAGCCGTTTCTACATTTTTCATTGTTATACTATAGAGCCGCCGTTTATAAAGGACCGGAAGCCATTCGAGGATAAGGGTTAGTGAATGTCAGGTGAGACAACACCGTGATGATCGGTTATGGTGGAAATTAAATAGAGATCAATTTATTTGAGAGGACGGCTTAACAAGATCTTGTTTACGTTGGACGCGAAAACGATCATGTTGTAATCAGTTGGGAAGCAGCTTCGGTGTAATGTGTTGTACACATTATTATTTAATCTGTAAATTGGTTTCGTAAATTGCTAACAGCTATGCTTCGTACATTGATCATTTTCAGTCCGATAACATTCGTTATCATGCATCCTAACAAAAAAAAAAAAGATGCGAGAACAGATGGTATATTCAGAGGATCCGGAGAGAAATAAGATTGATGCGATGTTAACAACACAAAGCTTTCAATCTTCCGTTTACACGGTTCAACGCTAAATAGCAATTATGCCGGTGATGTTGTTTGTCATGGATTTCCCAGGAAGTTTATAAATCATTCTCAGAATCTTCTGTACAGACACACGGCGAGACTAATGGAATTTATGAGTAATTGGTTGAAACACATTTAGAATCTATCTTCCGACATTAAATAATATCGTTCTGAGTTCAATGATTCTAGATAATTATATATATATATATATATATATATATATATATATATATATATATATATATATATATATTAAATGAATTTAAATGAGATTATTTGAAAACCTGAAAATGTGAAATGATAAAACCATTTTTATTTACTTTTACATCAATAGATGTTCTTTATACATAGGTATTTCAAAGTCTAATGCTTCTCATCAGAAGAGGAAAAAGAGGCAAGGTTACGGATAAAGAGAAGCGCGACATCTAGCTTAGGTTACATTAAAAATAAACTATAGAATAAACACAAATATAAAAATAGGGAAGGAAGATAGACGAAGCGTAGAACAGAAGGATGAAGGGAAAAAACGAAGCAAAGAGTAGGAAGATGGGCGGCCGTTATATAAGTAGGTGGTTATTTTGAGGTGACGATGGTGTGATTAAAATGGGGTAGAATTCTAAAAAAATCTTTTATCTCGCAGGAGTCATGTGCTTATGAAAATGCGTTATAGTATGACGAGAGATATCGTGATCTCTGCATGATTCTAAGATGCGAGATATGGGGCCATGGGGTCACAGAGAGTTGTTTACCTTCGAGGGCGCAAGGATTCCCGCCACATGGTATTATTTGTGGATGTTATTTTATTTATTAGATTTTATAATTTATTGAATAATAGTATGACAGTTCCTTTGCCAGTGGGGTGAGCTTAGAATTCCCTTAGTAAAAGTGTGTAGTAGAAAATGTATGATAAATAATGGGGGAAGGAATATTATAGAATGGAGAGAGAGAGAGAGAGAGAGGGGGGGACTGTGTAAATTATATTGTAGGCACGTTGACCAGAAGTCAGGGTCAGCTGATCGGATTGCGTGTGAGTTACGTGATCAGGTTAGCTGAATCGTTGAGATTTGGTTTGGACTTAGAAGGCGACGGACGGCTTAACAGACGTTTGCTCCCCTTCACTGGAGGGGGGACGCTGACGTGTGTAGAAATGAGACCAAGAGAAACCACGCAGGCCAGAGATTCACTTTCCATCCTTCTGTGGAACATCTGGAAGTGAAATAAAAAACTATAAAACAAATTCGCCGTTTTGGAGTGATGAATCTTCGTCCAACAGGTACCAGTCTCCCTCCAAGACACGAGATGAATCCAGATAGACCAACATCCAACAAGTATGAAGGTATGTCCGAAAATACATGTACCACACATTCACACGCAAAAGGCATATGAACATGTCATTGAATAGACTGACTACTAGACGATCACACAACGTTAACCCTGATTAGATTGCTTTTATAATACAACACAACATATACAGTATCGGCAAAAATAGAAGGAACGGAAAAAAATGACAATTATTCATGTATATTTCAAAAATTAGAACATGGATTTTTCTGAAATACTCAGAATAAACAAATAGAACCAATGTGCATGAACTAGTACTAAAAAAAATAATAAAATTACGAGAAATATTTTAGTTTTAAATTATATATGTGGATTTATCCTGATCAAAAGTTAAGGAACGAAATAGAAACTTTATTGTTTTTTAATGCAAATGTTTTAAAAAATAAATTCATTCAATATTTAGTGAACATCCCTTTATTCTTTATGACCTCACTGCATCTTCGACCACAAGACTGGATTAGTTTCTTGCAAAATTCAGGATTTATCTTTTCCAACTCTTCCTTCAATAAATCCCACAAATGATTTTGATTTTGGGGATCCTCGTCTGTGCTCTTTCTCCAATCATTTTCCAAACATTTTCTATCGGATTCAGATCCGGAATCTGCGCTGGCCAGTCCATTACTCTTATTTCTTCTTCCTCGAGGTAACTTATCACTTTTTTAGCTTTATGGCAAGGGGCGTAATCTTGTATAAAAATGCTTGGCTGATTAGGTGAAAGGCGTAAGCTCTCAATGACATGTTGTTGAAGGAGCTGCTTATAAGTCTCCGCATTAACCCTACCATAGATTCGAACTAGAGGGCCAACTCTTTCCGAGGATATCATACCCCACACCATTACACTTCCCCCTCCGAATTTAAGTGTATTTTTTAACACATTTGGAGGATAATCGTTCACCTGCTTTACGCCGTACATGCTTCTTTCCATCAGATCCAAAAAAATTGAACTTGGATTCATCGCTGAAGTGAACCTTAGCCCATTGTTCATCAGTCCAGACGACATGCTCATGGGCAAACTTCAAACGGCTATTTTTGTTCTTCTTGGAGATCAAGGGTTTAGATACTGGCACCCTGGCATGCAATTCGGCAGCTGCTAACCGTCGAGAAACAGTTTTTCTAGATATATTTTTCCCAGTCTGTTCATTAAAATCACGATAAATTGATGTTGCGGATTTGAATCGGTCACTAAGAGACTGCCTTACCATAATCCTATCTTCTCTTTGAGACGTTTTAGGGGGTCTGCCGGTTTTAGGGGATGCTTCTAATGTATTTTTATTCTTATATCGAGCTATCACACGATGAACAACACTTTTTGATCTTCGAACGATATTAGAAATTGTTGAAATTGATCTCTTTTCTTTGTAATTATCTAAAATTAATTTTTTTTTCTTAGGGCGACAGAGTTTTGCGAGTCGGTGACGCCATTTTTCTTTGTTGTGCTTATCAGCAGTTCCAATATTAAAAACTAGCTATTTTTATGTAAAGTTTAGTCTCTTAATAAATTTTCTATTTCGTTCTTTAACTTTTGGCCAGGATAAATCCACAGATATAATTTTAAACTAAAATATTTCTCAATATTGAATCGTATTTTATTTTATTTATTTATTTATTTTTTTTTTTTTTTGGTACTAGTTTATACATATTGGTTCTATTTGTTTATTCTGAGTATTTCAGAAAAGTCCATGCACTAATTTTTGAAATATACATGAATAATTGTAATTTTTTTCCGTTCCTTATATTATGGCTGATACTGTATATATATATATATATATATATATATATATATATATATATATATATATATATATATATATATAATAAAATGATTTCAAATGTCTAACACGAATAGCATATACATTTTACAAATGCACTTAATGATCTGAATTTTGCGCTTACTTAAAAAATGATAAAATTAAATTTCAATGATCCTTGAATAAAAGGATTATCGCAAATATAATCGTAAGATTATGAAAATAATCAATTTCAACTAACACATTATAGAGAAAGATTACAAATGTTTCTTGCGTTTTTATTCTATTTGATCTGATCGAATAAGTTTCGGGGGTTTTTTTTGTTTTTGTTTTTTGTTTTTTTGTTGTTGTTTTTTACATAAGGTGATATCTTGATCAATTAAAACCGTTGTGTGAATGGAAACGCTTGTGTAACACCTAGGGGCCAAAATTGATCCCAGAAACGGAAGCTGATAAAATCAAGTGACGTTCGGACAGAAATAATTTTGCCATTTCTTGGGGGCATTTTATGTAAAGCGGACGCATACACGTTGCGGGGGGGGGACTAATGCATACAATGTAATTAGGTATATCAACATAAGATATCTGTCTACTTAACTCTCTCTCTCCCTCCCTCTAAGTCTCTTAATATATATATATATATATATATATATATATATATATATATATAGAGAGAGAGAGAGAGAGAGAGAGAGAGAGAGAGAGAGAGAGAGAGAGAAATAAAAAGGAACAAACCGTATTATGTGTCCATCAACGTTTCGTCTTTATTTCGAGACTTCCAGAGGAAATAAAGACGAAACGTTGATGAACACATAATATGGTTTGTTCCTTTTTATTTCTCTATTTTGTCGGAATACTATTTCCATTATTCTCATCATATATATATATATATATATATACATATATATATATATATATATATATATATAATTTGAGATTGCTATTTTCAAAAGGTAAGGTAACCGGTGAAATATAACGAGGTTAATACAAAAGTGTTCAATACTAAAGTAGAACAAGTTATATTTTCAATGTGTCTTTATATAAGCAGTAATGTGTTGCTACACAGCCATGAGCATGTTTTAGTAACTATGGACTTCTTTACGCAACAATGCTTACATTCAAAAGCAAAATTCTTAATAAATTAAGAATTTCGCTTTAAAATACAAATGCTGCTGTCTGAAGAAGTATCTAGTTACTCATTGCTAGAAGACCAAAACATGCTCATGACTGTGTAGCAACACATTACTGCCTATGTAAAAACAGATTGAATGTATATATATATATATATATATATATATATATATATTATATATATATATATATATATATATATATATATATATATAAATATATATATATATATATATATATATATTTAGCTTTTGTTTTTTGGGGTCACCCTATATATATATATATATATATATATATATATATATATATATATATATATATAATAGATAATTATTAATCTTTATAATCAATATATATATATATATATATATATATATATAGGGTGACCCCCCCCCCAAAAAAGCTAAATGGAGGCCATCTAGAACATATGCAGTGGAACGGAGAAAAAAGGCCAAAGACCCTTGTGTTTTGATGTGATGTTTTGAATATAATAAACTAGTTATGACCAAAGTTTCATTTCATTCGCACAAAACACTAAGAAATGGGGCCTAATTAGAGTTGGGCCTGTGTTGGGGAGGTCACCATATATATATATATATATATATATATATATATATATATATATATATATATATATATTGATTATAAAGAGTAATAATTATCTAGTTTAATCAGGATGCATTCATAACCGATGGATGAAGTTTTTTTAAGATTTGAACCGCCATAAAGAAATATTAATAATTTGATCATTATTATTGTTAATATTGTTATCAATATTATTTTATTTATTTGCTGTTATATTATTAATATTATTATATTTTTTATCATCATAACCATTACCCTCACACTAACTAAATAATATATCCCTAAAATAATTACAAATATATTAGGTACTAATTTAAAGTTATCTCCCTTAGCTCATTTAAAAAAAAAAGTTATTTTATTTCATTTTTCAAAGAATTGCAGTTATCCCCCTTGGATTTCTAAGATTACTTTCCGGTTATAATACGGGTTAGCTTTCCATTAAGCCAGCGTTTTTAAATTTAAAATAGACCGTAAATAACTATTTCAACCATTCGAGCCCAAAACACGTTAACATCCACACAAAATTTACTGAAAAACTTAAAATTAATTACCTAATGAATGTCTATAAGCTATTTAAAGAATTTTACTTTTCGAATTTTTCTATTTTAATTTTATCCTAATTGTTTCTTCTAATTTTCTATCTTCATTATCAACATTAAAATTCACAGCTTCTTTCTTAGGCTTTAAATATTTTTTCCTAACTTACTACAAAATGCTAGTTTTATTTTGGTGTTTTTAATTCCCTTCCCCTCTTTTTGTACTAATGAGAAGCTGAATATTCGAATACAATTATTCTCAATGATAATCTATATAATACTAAAAGTCTATGGATCTTGTATGTTTGCAATCAGATTTCCGGTTTTCAACATCCGGTTGCGCATGCGTAAATAGCAACGTCTTCAATCCGTTATTCCAATTCCGGAATTTTTATATCGCTTTTAATACAAACAATTTCATTTAATTTGATCAAATAGTTATTTATATATACAAATAATACATAGATTCATAGATAATTATAATATATATTATAAAATCTATTTATCTATGAATCTATTAATAATATGAAATATTACCCTATACAGTTTATGGAAATAAAACACCTCTCACTTTTCCTCTAATAGATTTCAACACTCCTACTCCCTCTGTTTTCGTTACGTACGCGAGAAATAGTTACGTGTATGTGTGACAGAGAGAAAAAGGGAGCGATGTAAAACTGGATAGAGTTATCCCCCTTAACTAATGCAGACCTTTTTACTAGAGGGCGTTATTACAAAAAAATTTCTTTTTCTTCTTCCCATGTTTTTTAAAGTCGTCTGCTTACATTTCCAAACGGAAAGCTGAATCGGTAAATGCACACATTTCTATTACATTAAATAGTGTTTTCCTTTACACAATGGGTACTGAATGTTTGCTTAAATTAAATGAAAAAAGTTACATTTTATTTTCATTTTCTATTTAAAAAGCCATTATTAACATGTGGAGAGTGTTTTTTTTTATTATTCTGTAATTTCAACTAACAATTTCATTTAAAAGATGATATATCAAAATTTGAATTTAACTATAAGGATTATGATACCTGTTCAGTGCATATTTACCTATAAGTATGACCAACCACTTATAATTCAGTAACTGTAATTTAAAAAAAAATAACAATTATAATAAACAGAACGACTCATAGAAATCTATCTATATTCTTTTTTCATTTTAATATACTTTCATAGAAATGCTTCTGTTATGTAAAAAAAAACTATTTTCTTTATGCCACAAGTGTCACGCTCATACATGAATTCCATAGCTAATATAACGTACTGCCCAACGGGTCACGGGTGGTCTAGTACATACAATAAAATGAATATCGTTTCCGAAACGATCGTACACTCCGGTTGGTTTTGTTTGTTTATCCTGTTGAAACTGATTCCTAATTTACAATTATTAATCTTTTATAATCAATATGAATATATCTCTAGGAGAAATATACCTATTCGGCTTATTATATGCGCACAGTATTATGAGCAAGATTATTTTAAAGTATTGACACCTTAAAATAAACTTTGCTCTTTAGACCCCCAGGTCTAATTCTCTCCATAAAAATGTATATATATATATATATATATATATATATATATATATATATATATATAGAGAGAGAGAGAGAGAGAGAGAGAGAGAGAGAGAGAGAGAGAAAGATACGGTAATAAAAAATAAAACGAATATTTGTTCTACAACAGTATTGAGCACTTTCTTCAGTTTTTATTGATTACCATTTCTACTAAACATATATATATATGTGTGTATATATATATATGTGTGTGTGTGTGTCGATTTCAGCAGCTAAGTTGTTCAAAAATTCACACAGATTATTTGTTTATAATGGTGAAGGCTTTTGGCAGAACCAACCACACTTTTTGGTACAACTGCTAATCTTTGTCGATGCAATGGCTGCCACAAGACAGACCATACAGTAGACATCAGGTTTTACATCAGAGTTTTCTTGCTCCTAGATGCATCTATATATATATATATATATATATATATATATAGAGAGAGAGAGAGAGAGAGAGAGAGATAGAGAGAGAGAGAGGGAGAGAGAGATATCGTTTTTGCCCTCTCACACACACACACACACACACACACACATACACAAACGCACATTCTTTGTTTGCGTCTCTCTCTCTTCCTCTCTCTCTCTCTCTCTCTTCCTCTCTCTCTCTCTCTCTTTCTCTCTTTCTCTCTTTCTCGTCAATGCACGCACATGAGTAATGTGTCGCTTTGTGCAATTACGTAAACAAATTTGTTTCACAAAGCTATTAGAAATAGAAGATGCCTGGATGCTGAAGTGATGCGACGAATAATGTGCCTTTAATAAGTTTCCAGATTTTTCCGTATAGACACTTTTATTGATAGGACTCACATGAAACTCTAGTACCGTTCGAAGTAATCCGGCTGCTATGCAGTTATATTATTCCAACAATTTCTGAAAGACCTCGTGTATAAGCATGTCAATGACTCTCATCACAGCCTAATTCATCTCCTCAAGTGTCTCACAAAGACAGCATCTAAGGTTTTCCTTGATCTTACGAAATAATCAAAAATCACAGAGAACAAGGTCTAGATTGTGATTAACTTTCTTGGTTTCCACCTTGGTTAAATAACCTGTGATAAGGATGGAGTGGTTGCATTGGTTGAAATGTCTCTGACCCGATTTAAAGAGTGCTGGACTCTTCCAACGGAATATCCTCCTGAACTCCCTTAAAATCTCAACGTAATATTCCTTATTGACTGTCTGTCCAGTGGGAACCCAGTGCATGTTAATCATGTTCGTACAGTAAAAAGAAGGGATCATCATAAGTTTCTGAGTGGATTTAATCTTTCTGGCCTTCTTGAGTTTGGGAGAGCCAACATGCTTCTACTGGAAACTCTGTTTCTTGGTCTCTTGGTCATAGCGGTAGATCCAGCTTTTATCACAGGTCACCAGAACATGCGGGATCTGAATTGATCAGTCGATCATCCCCCTACTGTCATGACAACGTCTTTCTTGCTGATCCTCTCTGAGCACCCTTGGGATAAACTTCGAGCAAATCTTTCGCATTTTCAGTTCTTCGTGAATAATTGTGTACAAATCTCATACTGACATCAAACTATGCACTTATTGTCTCTGAAAATCTTTATTTGTGGTATTTTACCAAGTTTAAAACAAACTTTTATTGCATATCGTTCATCCAAAGTGTCCTCGCGTCCAGATTGCATTTTTGAAATTCACCAGTTGCGACCATCAGGCTTTAGTAGGGTGTATTCAAATTCCTGCTGTATCTGTTCATTTGAACCTGAAATCATAAAAATTAGTTAGTGATCTCTCATAACACGCATAGCAATAACATACTGAATTGTCAAGAGTCTACGACAATTTTAAATGCCTGTAAAATACGCCTGGAAACTTGTTGAAGGTATCTCGTACGAACAAAAACAGACAACTGACGGCAACATTTAAATTATTAATCTTTGTATATTTATTTCTTTTTACAAAAGATCTTTTTGCATAATTCCGTAAATATGAACGTAATTTTAAATACAAGAACTCTCCTGAATTGTATCCGTTTTTCCGTTTTCGTTTGTTTTCCCATTCAAAAAGAGAGGTATCTCTCGAAGTTATCAAAGAAATTTTACCCTCCCGGTTATATTTAACCGCAACTTCATAGATACTAATTTCTATGTGAAAGATTTTTGAAAAATAAATACAAAGTTTTATAATTTAAATGCGACCATCCCACGTTTGCCTGCTTTTGTTTAAATATCACATCCTTCTACCATTTCTAAGAATATTCTTTTACACACACACATACATACACACACATACACACACACACATATATATATATATATATATATATATATATATATATATATATATATATATATATATATATATTGGGTCCTAAGTATGACGTAAAACTACATCCAGCAACGAGGCCCTGTTGCGGAAGCTCCAGGGTTTTGGAGAGAATGTCACTACCCCTTAGTCGTTGCAGTGCTGGATCACCCTTGGCCAAGGTGTAGTACCCACTAGCCCCCCTATTTAGGGTCAAAAGAATCCAAGCCTGGTCAACGATGCTTTTGGCAGATGAGGAGGGAATCCCAACGGCTTGCGCAGCGGATGAACCAGCACCGCAGTGTCGACGCGGTCAAAAAGGGTGATGTACAATTCGACTCGGGTCTGCCTCAGCCATCGGATGCAGCTGATTGCATGTATGCTGGCCCGTCTTTTCTTCTGTACTTTTGCTTTCAGCGGAGAGGGTGCTAGCAGTACTGGACAAGCTACGTTGCCTAGGCTGGGAAAGAGGTGAAAGTCCTGTGGCGATGGAGTGAGGGCGTACCGGCAGGTTTGATAGACTGGAAGCCGCAGCGTGATCTCTGCACTCAGGCGATGCTCTTGCTGAGGAGGGTCCTAAAGTTACGATCGGACTGACATCGCACTTTCGACACGGACACTAACCGACCTCCGCGTCATCGTCGAAATCGACGGACTGCCCGATATATATATATATATATATATATATATATATATATATATATATATATATATATATATAGTAATTTATAAAATATATATGGCGACTAAGCTACACTGAATATTCCTGCGTTTCATCCACTGTAGGATTCGCCTGACGAATCCTACAGTGGATGAAACGCAGAATATTCAGTGTAGCTTAGTCGCCATATATATTTTATAAATTACTAACTTGCTCTACCTACGTATTGAGCACTTTTGAAGTAAATACTTAAAGTTTACGCATAAATCTATACTTTCGTATATTAAATTTATGTGAGTAAATGAAGTAGTTATAAATATATATATATATATATATATATATATATATATATATATATATATATATATATATGGAAAAATGGTAGGCTCCTTCTACCGCTCCAGAAGATATATCACTGCTGATGCAATTCTCTATCTATATAAAAGCCAAATACGTCCAAGGATGGAGTACTGCTTCCACATCTGTTCAGGAGCTGCTAAAAACAACCTATCCTGCCTTGCCAGGGTACAAAATAGACATCGTGGCTTAGTGGGGGATGCCCTTTTCTCTTCGCTGCAACCTCTCTCCCACAGAAGAGACTTTGCGAGCCCGTCTTTGTTTTATCATTACTTCCACGGCAAATGTTCGTCTGAGCTCCAATCTCTGATTCCCCTTCGCCAATATTTCACGAAAAACACCCGTCTATCTGAAACCACTGTCAATAATTTCCCCCACTCTTTATGTGCTTAAATGAAAACGTAGATTCCATGAAAAAAGCTTCTTTCTGAGAAGAGCACGCCTGTGGAACTCTCTTCCGTTTGCCTGTTTCTCACCTGACTACAACTTGGTTGTCTTCAAGTCCAACATAAACAAATTTCTGATAAATCGCCCCCTTAAGTAATCCAATTTATCAAATCTCCATTACTAATGAGTACTACTATATTATCCGATTGATTACTGTACACGCAATATTCCTTATCCCCGAGTAGCCTCCGGGCCTTGATAAGTGGTGACTACCATGTAAAAAAATCGTTAATCAGAATAAGATAGTTTTAAACCAACAGCCTCTACATGTATTAAACTGTTTTACAAAAATCAAATGCAGCATAATTACATATTAGATGAAAAAGCTCTAAAAAATATTATTAATAATAATTAATATTATTAATAAAAATGTACACTGTATTAACACTAATAAAAAAGTAAAATTAACTATTTACTATAACAAATTTAAAACTTCCAACCTGATGATAAGCAATAATTCCTCTCCTTTGAATGTGTTACTTGGTAAGACTAACATTGTATATGAATTAAAATGCCCATTGACAGACTGTGCCTCCGACAGAAACATATACATATGTATGACTACCAATGACTAACATTACATCGCTCTGGACCAAGTGTCATCTTTAAACATCTGACAAACCAGCATTCAGATCCCTTGTCCCAGTATAAAAAGCTCCTAGTTGATAACCCTAACATTCTAATACGATGTAACAACAAACGTAAACTTGAAATACTCGAAGCTATACTAAACTGGAATGCCTACTGGAGATAACTTGAATGCCTACTGGAGAGAACTTGAATGCCTACTAGACACTATCCTCGAGTGTCTAAGGTCTCTCTGTACAGGAGTTTGTCAGAACAATCTGGCATGCGGATACTTTTTCCATAGAAGTAAACCCTGACCAAATATTCAAAATCACATTCTATTCGCTGCCCCAAAACGTTCTCCTCACTATGGCTAACCCATATTATCTTTTACGAGGAATGGTGCACCTTCTCCAAGTGATGTTACCTCAAGTAATAGCACGAAGCTGGATACTCCACCAGACTAGATAAATTCTTGTCCTGGAATCCAGTAAACCAAGAGACCAAAATGAAAGATATATTACAACGTATAAAAATGGTTAATTGGGGGGGGGGGAGGAAAATTATGTTCTACATTTCTTTACTAACTCAGTGTTTGAGAGATAAAGAACTTAAATGGAACGTTCGAATATCTATGTATCTCATATAGACTTCAAGTGTTAGCCCCAGGTCGTGGGTCCCTTGATTTCTGATAACTTCGACTGAAGTAAAATAAAACAAAAAAAATAAAAAATAAAAAACCTAACATTAAAAAAGTAAACTTTACTAATTACCTAAAGCTTTAGAAATGTTTATATAAAAAATTTATAATTTATTAACCAAGGAAATTAAGCATCTATAAATATAAATTAAAAAAAAATCCAACTAGTTTAATTTATCCCTGAAGATGAATCCAGAAGGATTTGAAAGTACTTGAATAAATAAAAGTTATGGGTATTACATCAGCCAGTTCCCACCCGAAGTAAAAACTACAATACGAAAAATGAAAAGGATCTAACGAAAAATTAATAGACTAAAAACGTCTATTCAATTTAACGAATTATGCATAAAAGAAAATATACTACTGGTCCGATGGTTACAGCTGCTGGCTACAAACACGACGGTTATAGGTTCGATCCACAGAAAAACCATATATATATATATATATATCCCTCTCAAACTCAAGAAAATGCATATTTGTCGAGAGGCGTGTCGTGATGTCTGCACTGCAAGAATGCTTCTGGAAGAGAATTTTTAATGATGTACTGCTCTCATTACCGATTTGGGGTTTCGCATCATATCGACTCAGACAGCAATCCAAACCTGATTCCAGAGGCACAAGATCACCTTTTTGAAAGTTCTCAGTTACGTGTCGCAAAAAATCTTTTTCTAAATAACTTAGGCCTTTCATTTCAAAGAATATATGCCGTGAATAAAATACATATTGCGTCATTTCTTACGCTTAAATATGATATTTTAATTTGTCTTTAGGTCGAAGTAACTCAGTGATTTCTTAAACAAAACCACCAAGAGCATTGTTTAATTTTTGTGTTATCACGCGATAAGTTGTATTTCTCCAAGGCAATCTTCCACATGGAATGCTTAAGATCAAAGTGATTGATAAATTGAAAGTCTCTTTTGATGCCGTTGCTAATCTTCTTAAAATGTGTTTTTTTTTATTTATTCTCGAGTCAATCGAAAATGCCTTCAGGGTTTTGAGGTTAGGGAAATAATTCCTAAGCCAATGGATTATAAATTCTCCAGTAGCGGTCTTTGGCGTCTGCAGAGAAAACATTAATCGTCAACACAAATCCCCGCCTTCTGTAGTTGACTCGGCTCTTGTTGGTGTGAATCAATGGGTGATCTATAAAAGATTGCGGCCATTGAAGAACGCAAGGAAGAAAATCTTTTTAGGAATTTAAAGTAGTTTCATATGTGTGTTTTTTCTTTTGTTTTTTACATATTAAAAGCTTTATAGCACTATTGAATCATTCCAAGTTGAGTTTCATTTTTAGATGAACGCGACATCAGTCCAAATTCGTTATCGATTTTATTTTGCTTCGGATTCCTGTCCATACTATCAATTTTCGAGCGCGCGTTCATGCAATTCCGGTGCATAAGACTAGCTAGATTTTAATGGAAATGATTCAAACGTGATTTTCTCAATTTTAGATGCATAATACTAACTTGATTTTTAATGGAAATCATCCCTCATATAGTAATATACTATGATCCCTCATTTAGTAATATACGCTTAAATATGGTATTTTAATTCGTCCAGATTTCGTATATATTATTATTATAGAGTCGTGATTTCAAAAGTAAAAAAAAAAAATATTTAGGTGCCATCCAAACCGAAAGAAAATCTGCAGCATTCAAAGCTGGTGACGTTACCACCGCACCAATGTGACACGCATATGAACTGATTAAAAATAAACTAAAATTAATGTACAAAATGCATAACGATTTTTTTTTCAATTTTGACCTCTTTTTGGCCCCTTATAAATTATTTTAACCGGCTAAAGACTCATAAAGTAACGGTGCATAAAAAATCCAATCATTTGAGGCCTCTAGCGCCGCCCTGAGGCTTTTAGTTTCGGAGGAGATAGAGTTTGAAAATATGGAGACAGACAGACATAGTGAGTTTTATAAATTAGATAACGAAAAACAAAAACATAAAACTAAGTTTAATTCCTAAAAAGATTTATTTTTCCTTTCCCCACCCCCCGCGTTCCTTCATTGCCGCGAATTTCATAAACTGCCAACCAATAAACAAAACGTGAGGCGTGGTTAATAACAAAACGTGGCATTCCTATACATAATTATAGAGTGTGATTTCTAATTAATTCTTAAAAGAAAAAACTAACATAGAATACATGTCAGATACACTGGTCCGTAGTAACCTGTTTAATTACAGCAGCTTCTTTTTTTTTTTTTTTTTTTTTTTTCGAAGATAAAGGCTTAACAAATGAAATCAAAGATGACTCCGTGGCTGGATTCGAATCTCCCCCACCGGTAGGAATTGTTACCTCCTACACTATGATTGTGAGAGCATAAACCATTAGTGTCTGTCGGTATAAAAAATAATTATATATATATATATATATATATATATATATATATATATATATATATATATCACCAGACTCACGTGTAATCACTTTTTTCTTCACCATATTCCCTCTGCTTCACTTTTTTATTATAATGTAAGATCTTTGACTTACTTGTTGCTTCATCAAATACTTTTGCATGCAAAATCCGATCCCGCATTTTGCTAATTCCTACCCTTTGATGAGAAGAAATGTATTTCTTCGAAACTACGCGGATTAAGATCTATCCACTTATCAAGTGTTTCCTTTTCAGATTAAATATGTTTTAACTCTTTTTCAAAGTGTTTTTTAACATGTTTATTAACTTGAAAAAGGACTAATAAGTCTGAAATATATTGAGATTTATAACACCATTGGATACAACAGGAAAAAAAATTACTGTTGTTTAGAGTTTTACTCTATATAAAAAAAAATCTCGCATTGTTCTTGGCTTTAATTTTACCTTATAATTTTCTTCAACAATGCTTCAAGCAAACGACAACCTACTTATATATATATATATATATATATATATATATATATATATATATATATATATATACTAGACTAGACTAGACTATCCGTGACTCGTTGGATCAGCCTATGTTATAGTTGGAATAGTTAATATAAAGAATTAATGCATAAACGTGCGTGCAAAAGTTGAATGCACGCGTGCGCGAAAACAAACATGGCGACCAGCGAAAACTATACGTAATTTAGCGCGCTCGTGCATTCAACTCCTCAAAAATTAAATGCACGCGCCCGAAAAGAAACATGGCGACCAGTCAAAACAATACGGAATACATCGGATAATAAAGGCCTTAACATAATTGGTTTTAGATTAAATGAAAAATCCTTTATATAAAAGGGATTTAATCCGTTAGAAAAGATTGAAAAAAGACGGAAAGAAGAAACACAAGAAGGGAACGTGCATTGTACACGTCCATACTAGTTTTTTGTGTGTTAAAGATATCGGGAAATAATAATTAATTGATTCAATAATATTTAACGATGAGACCTTTTGAAAGCAAATAATAAAAAGAATTTTAAAAATTAAAATTCCCAACTCAATCACGTTTTGAAGTGTTTCTACGTATTTTTTTAAATGTTTGGAACTTATGACCCCTACCCAACCCCTCTTTCCCTTCTGCTCCCGCCACCAAACTTGAAAAAAAATGCTAACTATTACATGTCTCGTTACCTCTACGTGTCCAAGAAGTGGGTGCTCATTTTATATTAAATTTATTTAGGAAAGTGATCCCCCACTCTAAAATGTTACATTTTATTTTATTTTAATTCCTTCTTTTATATTATCTTTAAGCGCCGTTAAAAAACCCTATTAGCCAAAATAAATAGATTTTGATTTCTTTTTAGGGAATGAAGTACGCCAGGTTATAAAAAAGTACGAAATATATTTTAAAATATGTAAATTGATCAAGTAGTTTTTTGTTTTGTTTATTTTACATTTTACGTTAGAAAAATATATTTGTTTTTTGTCGTTGTTTTTTCCTTTTTTAATTTTTTTTTTTTTTTTTTTTTTTTCATGTTTGGGGATTCACCCCAAACAAGGCACAGTGCCACTTTGATCTAAGGGGCTACTATCGGGGACATAAGTTGCAGGGATATTATGTAGGGAGTTGAGCAGAAAATCTGTTCACATTACATTTAAAATTCTGAATGTCAATACAGTTGAGTCCCTACGTCTGATATCGAACAAATGATGTAATGGAAGGAAAATGGCTTGTTTCCTTAATATTTTAAAATTGTTGTGGTGTATCAACCCTATGGATAAAAATGAAATCATCTACTTATTATAAAGATCGGCGTTAGCACAAATTATGCACAAATCATGCACACTTGGCAGTCGGACTGACGTATAATCCCGCTCTTTATATTTTATGATAACGATTCTGGTCAATATACTATTTTTAATAAATACCAAGTTCTGTCTTTCTTCCGTGCGATTACGGAACCACAACATTATACGCCTCTCTTTTGACTTCTAATGCTCGAATCCTGTTGTTTTTTTTTTTGTTTTTTTTTTTGTCACTTTCTTTGAGGAGGTATCTTGCTTTGATAAGCCCCTAGGACTAAGTTTTAATTCAGATCTGAAATGAAAGACTTTCAACAAATCTGATATTAAGATCGTTGTGAAGTAGTTGTGTTCTTTTATATCCCCAGAATGTGTCCGACTGCTGACGCAATCCTTTATCGGTATCAGAGTAGGATACGATATAATATAAAGAATCGTTGTCACATTAGAAGGTATGTGTCGGTTAATGCCTTGACAAAGTACAAAATCGACATCGATATCTATTGAGGCATGACCTCTTGACCTCAATGCAACCTCTTTTTCAGAAATGAAGGGTTGCTGGTCTTTCTCTGTTCTATACAAAACCAGTTATTGTGAATGTAGCGAGCAAAGCCGTGTGAGGCGGCACTGACTTGTTTCCTCTTTGCTGTTGTTTAACCGGTGCAGCTTGGGCAATCTCGTAGAGCCAAATGATTATGCAAAAGACTGTGTAGAAAAGTGGTAAATTGCAAACAGTACAAAATTTGTTCGTGACCATATCCGAACTGGAACAATACAGATTTTAAAAAAAAATCAAGTCAGAGATGCAATCACGCCGACGACAAATGAAGCAAACCACATGACAAAACATTCGGAGTTTTTTTTTTTTTAACTTATTGTTCGTTTTCATTAAAAATTATTTATCGTTCGTTTTTATTAAAAGTTATTTATCGTTCCTTTTTATTAAAAAATTATTTATCGTTCTTTTTTATTAAAAATTATTTATCGTTCGTTTTTATTAAAAGTTATTTATCGTTCCTTTTTTTATTAAAAATTATGTATCGTTCTTTTTTATTAAAAATCATTTATCGTTCGTTTTTATTAAAAGTTATGTATCGTTCTTTTTTATTAAAAATTATGTATCGTTCTTTTTTATTAAAAATCATTTATCGTTCGTTTTTATTAAAAGTTATTTATCGTTCCTTTTTTATTAAAAATTATGTATCGTTCTTTTTTATTAAAAATTATTTATCGTGCGTTTCCATTAAAAATTATTTATCGTTCCTTTTTATTAAAAATTATGTATCGTTCTTTTTTATTAAAAGAAAGTTGTTTATCGTTCGTTTTTATTTAAAATTATTTATCGTTCTTATTTGTTTTAATTATCATTCGCTTTCATTCAAAATTATTTATCGTTAGTTTTAATAAAAATTATTTATTGCTCGTTTAAATTAAAAATTATTTATTGTTCGTTCAAATTAAAAATTATTTATTGTTTGTTTTCCATTAAAATTCATTTATCGTTCGTTTTAATCAAATATTATATATCGTTCGTATTAAACATTATTTATCATTCGCTGTAATTAGTTATTATTCAATGTGTTTTTTTAATTAGAAAAATTATTTATCGTTTGCTTTTCATTAAAAATTATTTATCGTTTGCTTTTCATTAAAAATTATTTATCGATTGTTTTAATAAAACTTATTTATCGTTCGCTGTAATTAAAAATTATTGATCGTTAGTTGTAATTAAACATTATTTGTCATTCGCTTTAATTAAAAATTATTTATTGTTTGCTTTAATTTTTAATTATTTATTGGTCGTTTTCGTTAAAAATTATTTATTGTTAGTTATAATTAAAAATTATTTATTATTAGTTATAATTAAAAATTATTTATTGTTAGTCATAATTAAAAATTATTTATTGTTAGTCATAATTAAAAATTATTTATTATTCGTATTAATACAAATTATTTATCACTAGTTTTAATAAAAATTATTTATCGTTCGTTTTCATTAAAAGTGATTAATCATTGTTTTTTTTTTTCATTAAAACTTATTAATCGTTCGTATCAATTTAAAATTATTCATCGTTCGTTTTCATTAAAAATGATTAATGGTTCGTATAAATTAAAAAATATTTACAGTTAGTTTAAATTTTTTTTAAATTATCGTTCGTTTTCATTTTAAAATATTTAGAGTTCGTTTTAATAAATAATTTATTGTTCATATTAATTAAAAAATCTTCTTAAAAAATTATTTTATCGTTCGTTTTCATTAAAAATTATTAATGGTTCGTATAAATTAAAAAATATTTACAGTTAGTTTAAATTTTTTTTTAATTATCGTTCGTTTTCATTTTAAAATATTTAGAGTTTGTTTTAATAAATAATTTATTGTTCATATTAATTTAAAAATCTTCTTAAAAAATTATTTATCGTTCGTTTGGAATAGTATCCGTTTGATGCCTATTTAGGAATAGTATTTTACCATGTTCAGCCTTCAGATTTTTTTGCAGGTACACAAAAATGTGTTGGTACACATTGGTGTTGACTTTTTTTTACATTTTCACCCCAAACAAGGCACGTTGCCACTTTGATGTAGGGGGATACTATCAGGGACATAAGCTACAGGGTTACTATGTAGGGAGTTGGGCAGCAAAACGTCGGTTCACGTTACACTTGAACTTCTGCATGTCAGTACAGTTGAGGAAGCAGAGACTCGGAAGGGAATTCCAAAGTTTAGCGGTTCTGGGGAATAAACTACTGGAGTAGAAGGCCTTCTTAGATCTAGGGATCTCTACTGTGAAGGGGTGGGATTTAGCTGCTTGTCGGGTTTGTCGGGGGTATTTACGTCGATTTACTTTCAAGATATGATGTGGTGTGATGTGCTTCTCACTTGAAACTGTGGCTAGAAACTTCATTCAGCTGTGATCTCAAGCATTGAATCGTCCGGATTTGCATTGTGAGAGTGCTGAGATTTGTACACAACTGGCCAACCATTTTAATTCTCGTTCGTTTTCTTTTTTAAAACTGGTTTATTGTTCGGTTTTTATTTGTTTGTTTTAATTATTGCTTGTTTATTCCTTAGATTCATCATTTGAAAAGATTTTTATACTATTTGATTGTCCCTTACTTCAAACATCCATACTTGTGCATACGTCATTTTAATTTTTGCTATTTAATTTATATTGAATAATGTGTAGTTTCCGTATAAATCGAATCGTTTTTCTTGTTTTTATTTTTTTTTTTTTTTTTACGCATTTTTACAGATTGCAACGATAAAGTTTTTTATTCCGTAAAAAAAAACATCACTACAGCTTCATTTTAAATCTTTTATTGAAAATATCAATTCAGATAAATTGATTATGTATTAGAGCTGACATCTATTCAATGTAACCCCCTTCATGCCTTTCCACAAGCGCCGGTGGGCGCTTGACCAATACTCGGCAGATGGCGGCGATCAAGCTGGTTTTCGTGTTGTGGGAGGTCATGTTGGTGATATTCTCGACGTATGACAAAATAAAGTAGTCCAGCGGGTTCGGGTCAGGGAAGGAGGGGGTCTATGATAGAAGGGCACAGTCGTAGCACTCCTGAAGCCATTCTGCGTCTTTTTGGACTTGTAGGCCGATGCCGAGTCCTGCTGCCACACCCAGGGTCTGCCAGCGGCCACCTGATTGCACATCTAGGTACACTTTGGTGTTGACGTTTAAGCTGACTTCGAAAATATGAGGTGGTATGGTGTGGTCCTCACTTGAAACCACACCAAAGATCATAACTGTGGCTGGAAACTTCATTGAGCTGTGCCCTCAAGCGATGAACCGCCCGGATTAGCATTTTGAGAGTGCTGGCAATGGTCCTATTGTCATAACTTGGATCGGTAGAGAACATGATCTCGCTCGTTGAACATTATGTCACTTTCAGACATGATAGAAGGTTCTAATCGCTCTTGGGATTCGTACACAACTGGCCAACTAGTAGATAGTCTGCAGCAATAAAAGAAAATCGGTCTTCATCAAAAGGAAATGGAATCATGTCGTCTTTTCTAGGGCGACAATTTTATCGTTCCGCTCTGTAAGTAAGTAAAAAATGAATGTTAATATTTTAAATCCATAAAACAAGGGTATGTTTATTTACACAATGTTATTTAGCAGAAAAAAAATCACACAACTTTTCGTTTGTTTCTTATTTTTCTCTTTCTTAATGCAAGTTTTTACATTTCCCAATGCTTTTGTAAAAAGCTCTCATTCATTATCGACAGTCTGATTGTTCGAAAGATCGTGCTTGCTTCTACCTCAGGCCTGACGTCATTTTTCATTGACAAGGCCTCCTATTTACGAAGGTCACAGTCCGACTCAGATATTTTGGAGAACATTCCTTCATGAACGGTAAAATTAAGCCTTCTAATCATGCGCAGTGTGCGCACAGTCGGTTGACCTACTAGTGTGAGCTCTGTCTAGAGATGACAGAGTTAGCGTCAATTTGGTCACGTTGAAAATGATGAAGCCCTACTTTTCTGCAGTAAAATCTTAGACAAATTAAACGTCCACGTGACATTTTTCCCAACGTTAGATCCCCTAATAGTTTGGATCAAAACGGGTGTTCACCGATTGTTTGACTGTTCACGTCACACCATCAAGGAAATAATTTAAGTTGGGAAAATATCATAAATATTTTAGATTCATTCTCGGAATATTAGTTTCGATTTTTTTTTTCCGTAGATCATGAATAAAGGAACAGAAACGCCTTAAAATTTAATAAACTTTGTAGATAGAAGAAAAAAATCGATGTCGACATGCATCCGCTCAATCTGCGCGTTTTGCGATGCCAATGGTATTTTGGCAGTTTGACGGATGGATCGCGCCTCATAGAGATATGTCTACACTTTTAAAATGTGGCGCGTTACCCATTGAATTCCTGTCTGAGTCGTGAGTCGGAGAAATGATGAGTTACGAAACCGGTGAAATAAACAATAAAAAGATATCCAAAATTCACCCTCTCTCTCTCTCTCTCTCTCTCTCTCTCTTTCTTTCTTTCTCTCTCTCTCTTATATATATATACATACATGAGTGTGTGTGTGCGTGTGTATGTGCGTGTGTGTGTATGCGCGTGTGTGTGTGTGTGTGTGTGTGTGTGTGTGTGTGTGTGTGTGTGTGTGTGTGTGTGTGTACGTATTATATTTCTCTGACCATTCCACTTTTTCTCTGAAACTACTGGGCCGATCTGGCTGAAATTTTCTATGGACCTTTGTTATGATAAGGTGCTGTGAACTAAGTAGTATGGTATCCGTTTGATGCATATTGAGGATTAGTATTTTACTGTGTTCAACCATCAATTTGGCATACAAAATTCCACGGGCTATAACGTTTGTCTGTTTCTAACGGGCTAAATTTTAACTTTTTTCGCTTAAGGTAGACAATTGACGGTAAAGGATTATTTAGCGAAATTATAAATCTCAACCAAACGTAATTATAGTTTTAGAATTAACTAATACTAAGAATTATAATTGAAGTAATAATAAACTTGATTATAGCAGTTAAGTGAGTTTAATTATGTATAGTTTTAAATTAAGATTAATAAATAATTTAATATAACCGTAAATTGTAAATAGGCTTTTCTGTTTTTTGTTTTTTTTTAGTTTCGTATCTGCAAACATGTGTAATAGATAATAATTATTGATGTTCTTTTCATAAATATGGATGCATCAATTACAATTAATAAATTTGCTAATTAATAAATAGAACATTTTTTGGCAGAATATACCTAAATTGATAGAAATTGTTAGTACAAATAGATGGGTTGAGTGACTTTACTTCTAAATTCAAAATAGCGCAATGAAAACATATAATAAGGTATTTACAGCTTCTCTTCCAATTTTCGGATTTTAATCATGTCAAAACGAAATTTTTTCCCTTTTGATGGATTGATTGTTGCTATTTCTTCTAATTATTTAAGTGAAAAATAGATTCAACAATTGATATAAAATTAAATGATTGATTTTGTGCTACGAAACAGATACTGCCAAGAATTGTAAATGTCAACTGAATTAAAGGAATAAATTATAAGATGATCAACATCATGAACTTTGGAATACAGACTTTGATCATTCATTTACTATATATATATATATATATATATATATATATATATATATATAGAGAGAGAGAGAGAGAGAGAGAGAGAGAGAGATATGTATATATATATATATTTACTATATATATACATATATATATGTATTTACTATATATATATATATATATGTGAACTTGTCTGTGTGTGTCTCTGTGTGTGCATTTCCCTACGCAATAACACTGTTAATTTTCAGTCTACAGACTCGAAATTTGATATACAGGGTACTGAGATTTGGGAAAATCTTTGTGATCGGTTTTCAGCGAGAAATTTGGCTGTTTGTTAAGGGGTCAAAGTTCAACGATTTCACTTTTGAGACCTCTACACAAACTTCTCTGCCAATTTTGAGCCTAAACAATTGAAATTTTAGATATAGGTTTCTCGGACTTAATAATTTGATTTGAGCCCAAAACAATAAATGTAAAGGGGGCATAATAAGAGTCAAAGTTTACAAAATTGACCTTTTTTTTTTTTTGTTCAACATACACTTCCAAACACCCGGGCAACGCCGGGCAGAAATGCTAGTATATATATATATATATATATATATATATATATATATATATATATATATATATATATATATATACATCGTTTTATACCCTCTCTTTCTACGTTTTCCCTTTCTCGTCTTGCTTCTCTGCCTTTGGTTTCCTCTTTCTCTTCCCTACGTTCCCTCTTTTTGTCCCACCCTCTCGTTTTTTCTTTTTCTCTAATTAAAGAATCTGGACTTTTTTTTTCATGAGCGGAAAAAATTGGATTCATAATAATAATAATAAAGAAAAACAGAAAAAAAAATAAAGAAAAACAGCAACGTGAGAATCCGCCGTGGTCGCCTGATACCCCATCTTATAATTCTGAAATCTTTGAACTCATTGCAAATGGCTGAGAAGCGCCATTCACACACGCTAAAAAATTACATGTTCGTCCCGTCGGAACGACGAAGACCGTTTGATCATCCTAGGAATGATGCATGACGCACATTGGGAATTTATTGAAAATGAAGCTGGTCTGTGCAGATTCAGCATCACTCTCTCGTCCAAACCAGTCTGATGAGGCAGCAAGACAAGGTCGAGTTAGCTGGAGGCCATATGAGATGCAAGAACTATATGTAGAGAGGACATCCTCCTCACACACACACACACGCACACAGAAGCACACGCATGCGCGCACACACATACACGCACACGCGCACGCACACACACACACACACACACACACACACACACACACACACACCCGGCTACACCTATGACTTTCACCAGTAGAGTCGTGGATGGATTCACAATCAACTCTAAAGAGGATAGAAATTTTACCCTGAGTTTATTTTCTGCAGCCTAGTAATTATCGCTCCCCTTATTTTGTACTTTAGTCCTCACATTCCAAGAGCGATATTTCCCACAAAGGGGGAAGAATTTCTGGGGGGTTTTTTTGTTTTTTTTTTTTGGTCGGAATCCATCTATCTAACACTTAGCGTTAGCTAATTTTTTAGATTACAGTTTGTTTTTTAGTTTTTTTAGTTCCTTACATCAATTGGCTTCATATCTTGTCTGGAGTAATTTCTATTTAAAAATCGCAGCTGACTAAACTCAACATCTCTAGTGTAATATGCGCCCCGATAGTTCCGAAATCATAAAGTCATTGCACTTAGTTTCTATTTCTCTATCTATCTATCTTTCTATTTCTCTATCTATCTATCTTTCTATTTCTCTATCTATCTATCTATCTATCTATCTATCTGTCTGTCTGTATCTTTCACACGCACGCACACTCACATACAAACATACACATACACATACATGCATCTACACACTCGGTTAAAGATGCTCATGTTTAGAAAAAGATAATGTAACCATATTAACTTTTTTATCCTCGAATAACTTTTAGCCTTCATAAGTTATAACATGTTAGCAAATAAAATGAATTAAATAAAAGCGGATTCTTTTAGTTTGTACCCGCTCCTCGTACATTACCTGAGTATGTAAATTGTTGAAATTATTAGGGACGCGTTTACTAGGTTCCCCGTGATTGGATTAAAAATACAATCAACTGCAGGCTACCTTTTTAGATACCAGCTGAGTGATTCTTTCAAAGTATCTTCCTCTTTTGGTTGTGATCCTCCGAGAAGCAAGTTCAGTTTCTGCCATCGTCGTCTCCAGGACAGAAGGACACGCGTGAGGATTAAATCTTTCAAGCCGACTTCGAAGATGTGGGGTGGCATGATGTGGCCCTGACTTGAAACCACACCAAAGACCATAACCGTAGCCGGAAACTTTGTTTACATCACTCTGGGCACGTCGCTGTTATTCGTGGCAATCCAGCAATGCATCTTGAGAGTGTTGGCAATGGTCCTGTTGTCATAACTTGGATTTGAGTTGTACAGTAGCGCATCTCCGATCTCGCTCGTTGAACATTGTGTCACTTTCATACATGATAGAAGGCTCCAATCGCTCTTGGGATTTGTACAGAACTTGCCAACTAGTAGATGGTCTGCAGCAAAAAAAAGTAAACAGATTTTCATCAAACGGAAATGGAATCATGTCGTCTTTTCTACAACCCAGCCGAAACAAACTGAGAAAACGATAAATATAAGAACGGTTAAAAGAATGCAAGAAAGTTTCTGCAAATACCATCTATTTGCAATACACATTCCACTCTTTCTTTCCTCTTTCTCTCTCTCTCTCTCTCTCTTTCTTTCTTTCTCTTTCTTTCTTTCTTTCTTTAAAATGAAAGTTTTTTTCTTGCATTTAAATCTGTGTTGCGTTCCTTTCTTCTTGCCAACATCGCAATATCTTTGTTACGAAATATAATTGAGGAAAGGTACTTGTACAGTTTAATCAAGACATTAAAAAACGAAAATATCGAAAAAAAAGTTTAAATTGTACGTATCCGTTATGGAATGAAGTTCTCCGAAAAAACAAATTTCACTTAATTTCATCAAGTAGTTTTTATTTTACAGCGAAAAAACAATTTGTTATGATACCGAGCAAAGGTTCGATTTTTAGGAAGAAAAGCTAGTAATAAAGATGGGGAGGGAGTGTCGGCGCTTTAACTGGAGTTATCTCCCTTTGGCGTGTTCAACAAATTTCGTAATAGCTGACTTCAACGCGCTCTCATAAAAACGTGTTTTTTCTGCTGTAAAAAAAAAACTACTTGATCAAATTAAATGACATTTTTTTAGAGATCTTCAGTCCAAGACGGATACGTACAATATAACCTTTTTTCGATATTTTCATTTTTGAATGGATTGATTAAACTGTACAAGTACCTGAGAAAATCCTCATCCTCGAGTGGCCTTCGAACCTTGATAAGTGGTGACTCCCAAGTAAAAAAAAATCCCAATTAAATGCCCATCGTTGCCTAGCTTCAGCGAAGAAAACTATTTGACATTTCACGGAAAGATACTCTATTTATTATTTGCATGAGAGGGTAAGTAACTACGATGAATTCATGTCTTGTTTTGTTTTTTTATTATTTAAAAAAAAATTAATGTCATTGTAAGTCACCATAATTCGCTTTCAGTTAATAATACTGGATAATGTTCATGTCTATATTTTACGGATTATCGAAAAAAAAAAGTCATTTGCTTTTAAAAAGTATACTTTTGTAATGTATATTCTGTTGTTGTTGTTTTTTGTTTTGTTTTGTTTTTTTGTTGTTTTTTTTAATTTCATTAAATTCATAAAACGTATCCAATTAAGAAAAAAATCCTGACGTGATATCGACAGCATAATCTCTATAGCCTTGATAGTGAGTACTCTACCTATTCCTTTTTTGGCAACAAAACCTGTGTTTCTATTTGCGTACGAACAAACTCCCAAAATACTATTGTCGGAATTAGCATACCGACGAGTAGGGGGAGGAAAAGACGGTTTAAGTCTTGCAACGAAATGTTGACGTTGCTTACAAGCAGTCTTTTCTTGTAAAAGTAACAAATGGGTAACGATGGTCGAAGTGTAATTTGTCTAAAAGACTACAATAACTACTACCACAACAGTAGAGCGGCCACTCCATTTTATCTACTCCAACTCTCAGTCAACGAGATTCACGCGTGACTGAAATGTCTATTTAACTTGTAAGGAATAGGCACTCAGGTTCTTTGATTAACGGACCACCGGCCGTGTTGATCACAGCTACCAGCACTCCCTTCTTCCCCACCGACCTACCCTCGCAAGTCAACCAATTCAAAATTCTCACATTATATCATTTTTCATCATCATCAGCGGTCCTGCCGTTTAACAGCCCGAAATAGAAGAGGCATTGCGAGTCTGTCTCCGCTTTATCGTTATTTTCATGTCTAATGCTCATCTGAACTTTAATCTATGGTCTCCCCTCGCCAAACTTTCACGAAAAAACACACGTCTAGCCAAAACCAGTATGAACAATTTCCCACATTCCGATTCTTTATAAATCTCTAAATATTTAACTATGAAGTTGTTAGTTTCCCCCAATTATCGTAAAAGACATGTTAAATGTGCATTTTTTTTTCAAACGTAAAACCACACTTGTGAGGATGACCTATAGATTTTAGTTTTACTGGTAGCTTAAAATCAATAAATATATTTTATTTTATTATTACTATCAGGAGTTGAAGATTATGTTGTAATCAAAACCAAATTAAAAGGAATCGTTTTTGGCATCGGAAAATAGGCACAAATCTTTCCGATTCCAATATCGATTCTGATACACGAAAAATCAACATTAGTATGTATGTATATATGTATATATGTATATATGTATGTATGTATGTATGTATGTATGTATGTATGTATGTATGCATGTATGTATATGCATACATGTATGCATGTATGTGTTATAGAAAACCAGACAAACATGTCCTTTTCCTACGGGGCATATATAAACAGAGACTGAAGCGAGTCCGACATTGGCGACTAGACATTGATCCCCTTTGTTTGGATTTGAAACCGACTGTATCGGCGTTGTTTTGATCTTCTGTAACACTTATATGATTAAATATTACGTTCTTATTTTGAAATTTTCTTAATATTCGAGCATTTTGCTGGGGCTCTCTCCCATTAAACTTACACACACACACATACACACACACACACACACACACACACACACATATATATATATATATATATATATATATATATATATATATATATATATATATATATATAGTCATCCACATACAGTACTGTTTGGCTGTTTCACAGATCATCAGTGCGGCTAGACAAGCAACTACCTCAAGCAAGAATCGAAATCCAATCGCCCAAACGAGAGTCGGATATATATATATATATATATATATATATATATATATATATATATATATATATATATATATATATATATATGTTTTATTTTTTATTACCGTTTTATCTGTTTGGTTACATATGTTTCGGATGTTGGACCATGTTTACGATCCAACAGCCTCGTCAGACCTTGCTTGGTTTTCTATATATATATATATATATATATATATATATATATATATATATATATATATATATATATATATATATATATATATATATATATATATATATATGGCTAGGTTCAACCTTAGCTAGGGAAAGGTGCTAGTTTAGCCGCACTGATGTGTTGTGATGCATGTGTGTGTGTGTGTAAGACGGTTTCTTTTGTTGAATCCAACTTAGTTGATTTGACGACACTTCAAGAAACTGGTATTAACCGGATCATTGGGTTAAGCCATTTACGCCGAATAAAAAAATGAATCAAATTAAACACGATTATCCTTGTTTACATTCTTAAGCCTTTTATCATAACAGCCAGAATGTGTGTGTATATTTAGATAGAAACCACAACATTAGAACTTCTTCCTTTGTAACTTACTCTATGTGTTCGTGTGTGTGCGTGCGTGTGTACATAACGATATCATCAATCCACCTTAAAAGTTATAAAGGCGACACAATATTTTATGCATCAATTTTCAGTATTTTCTTCAACAGCGCTCAATACGTGAGTAGAGTTATGTAGTGAGTTATTGCTTGACGATTACTTATGGGGGATGAAACGCGAAAGATTTTTTCATGTTGCTTGATTGACATATGTTTTCGTAAATTTGGAGTAGAGCAGTCACTGTCGTAAATAATCTCACCGGCTACTTAATTGGCTGAAAAATGCGAGGCTCGCTGAGTGTTTGTAAATAAGCGGTTTGAGCACTATAAAAGTGGTGGACGAATGTTTGCTTAAAATAGACATTTGTGGAAGTTATTTGCGGGTGCCGCTCGCGTGGGTCGATGGGTAGAACTCCCGACTATCAACGCGATGGTTCAATCCTCGGCAAAACACATCACAACTGATGAGTTGTGATACAACGAAACAGTACTGTACGTCGATGACTACAAATCCGTATATATTATAGGCAGGATTAGAACTGGAGTTTAAAGAGCAAAGTTTATTTCAATGCATTTATACTTTAAGTATAAACAGTACTGTAGATATATAATAAGCTCAATAGGTATATGTATTCTAGAGCTATATTATTATTGAAGATATAGATTAATAAATGTAAATTAAAAATTTATAATTGTAATATTATATATCTGTGTGTGTGCGCGCGCGTGCGTGCGTGCGTGCGTGCGTGATGGGACGATTTCAATATTTTCCCAATCTTGATACAATCACCGATTCCGTACTAAACTCCCGATTCCGATGCAATCACCGATTCCGATTCTTTATAAATCTCTAAATATTTAACTATAAACGTGTTATTTATGTCTTATAAATGTGAATATATTTTCTCAAACGTAAAAACATACTTGTGAGGAGGGGGTCTAGAGATTTTTAGTCTTACTGGATGGTTAAATCAGTAAATATTTATTACTTTATTATTACTACAAGCAGTGAAAGATGTTTCTCAAACCAAAATCAAATTAAAAAAAACATAATTGGCATCGGAAATAGGCGCAAATTTTTCCGATCCCGATGCCGATTCCAATACCCCAAAAAGTTTCGATTTTTCCGATTATTTAATCGTCCAAACACTAATATAATACGATAATATTTTAAAAGATTAACATTATATATAAACGTACAAACACATGAATTTCGAATTTACGTTCTCTTCAGTGTATGAGGTGATAATTACCGCTTGTCGCGAGATCCGAGCCCGGTCACAAAGCCACTCTTCACTTCATAGCCTGGTATTCAACTTCCAACTATCTGAAAGACACACAAGTAGTGGGGCGGGGGATTAAGTAACTATAAATGTCAAATCAGTGTGTATACACAGTAAACAGTCAGGTAGTACTTAACGACTATATTTTACTTCATTGTAATGAATAAGCATCCAGACGATTTCAGTATTTACGAAGTCAGTCGCAAGTCTTGACGCAGATTACAGAGTGTGAGCACAGAGGATTTTTTTTTAGAAAGGGGTCATCATTTATCAAGGCCCAGAGACCAATCGAGGGTAAGGGTTAATGATTGTACAGTAGTCAATGGGACAATATCGTAGTAATCGCTAGTAATAGAAATGCGGTAAATTGGATTACTTAAGAGGATGGCTCATCAAGAACTTGTTTATGGTGGACTTGAAGACGACCATACTCTAGTCAGTTGGAAAAGCAGGAAAACGGAAAAGAGTTCCACAGGCATGCAGTTCTAAGAAAGAAGCTCTGATCATGGAATCTATGTTTAGGTTTAGGCACAGATAAAGAGTTGGGGAAATTATTGATAGTGGTTTCAGCTAGACGAGTGCTTTTCGTGAAAGTCAGTCCATGGATTGATGCTCAGACAAGCAATGCCATGAAAATAATGATAAAGTAGAAACAGGCTCGCAATGTCTTTTCTGTTGGAAAGAGGTTGCAGGGAAGAGAAAAGGGCATCTCCCACTAAGCTACGTCTATTTTGAACTATGTCAAGGCAGGATAAGTCATTCTAGCAGCTCCTATCCAGATGTGGCAACAGTACTCAATCTTTGGACGTACTTGGCTCTTATATAGGTAGAGACTTCATCAACAGTAAGATACCTACTGGAGCGGTAGAACGATCCCAACATTTTTCCAGTATCCTTGCGATATGAATAAAACAGTGTGATGCGTCCCAAAGTCAAGAAAAAATGTAAAAAGGTCGACAAATCTAATTCAAAACCAGATTATATTGGGGTTTGTTTGTGTTTTTAATTTTTAGCGGTACCTTATCTATTTTTTATATGACGTTGATTCACTTACTAATTAAAGAATTCACTTCTTTAAAATGGTAATCAATCCGACCTCAAACAAGAAGAAAAAGCAGAAAAGTAGCTTTTTAAAATAAAATCCGTGCAAAAAGTAAAATAAATGTCTCTCTCTCTCTCTCTCTCTCTCTCTCTCTCTCTCTCTCTCTCTCTCTCTCTCTCTCTCTCTCTCTCTCTCTCTTTGTCCAGATTTTACGTCAACACTCGAGATTCTCTGTCAACACTCGGGACTGACTCTGTAAATACAGAAATCCCGTAGATGCCGCTTCCTCACAAATACCGTATTTTTTTATTACATTTCAAATTTCCATTATTATTTTCTTCCACACATAATGGCCGAAATAGAAACCTCACCTCCCCCAACCAAAATAAATCGGGGAGGAAATAATCCGAAATGTCTGGCTGGAAAAGACAACTGTCAAGACAGGATCAATCAGACAATCGAAAATTGATCCCTTGTTCACAGATGATCCAGAGTTGAGACTCTATTCAAAGTTATAAATAATGTGATGATTTCGGCTCAAAGTAATCGGGGACCTTTTTTTCATTTTATTTTTTCTTTTGTTTTCTTCTTCTTCTTCTTCTTCTTCTACTTTCTTTTTTGCTTTTTCTTCTTCTTCTTCTTCTTCTTCTTATCTTCTACTGCTAATAATACTGCTAATACTTCTAATAATAATAATAATAATAATAATAACAACAGTCGTAGATGAAGAAGAAATAGACGTAAGAAAACTTTATATATAATAAAAACACTAGCGACCATGTCTTACATTCACTTGATAGAACATTTCGTAACTACCTGTCATATACACCTGGTGAACCAAGTGCAAAAGGGATGAAAACAATTACACTAAAAGGGACGGTTATAATATTGCAAAGATCTCTCGTTTGGAATGCATGAGATAGCGGGTTAATATCTTGTAGGATGTCCATCCCCAGCCAGAACAAAGTCAGAAGAAAATTAAAAAAATCCAGATAGTACCTACAATAGAAGGAGCACAAGGAACAATTCCGAAAAACTTTGAAAAAAGAATGGGAGAAAGTGGAATCAGAGGAATGACTGGAAAGATGCAACGAATAACAGCCGAAATATTTAGGAAACCCCTGGAATGCGGGGACTAACACACATGAACCAGACAAACTGCTGCATAGATAAAACATGAAGAAGCGTTACATGGAACCAAGAACATAGAAGATACATATCTATAAGTTCTCTATCCCTCCCCCATCCCCTTCGCCATCTCCTCCCATTACCCTATGACGTGATCGTCTGGAGGAGCGATACTGCTCCCTATTGGGGAGGTTTAAATCCCCTAAAACCCTAAGTAAGGCCGAGAGATTGTCCGTTAAACGTTGATTGAATCCCGGATAGCGGCAGGTGACCTATAAAAAGGGACGAATTTATTGTGCCTTGTAAAAACAGACAGATATTTTATTGTTTAAAACAATGACAGGAAATGTCAGCATAACGTAGAAATGAAATCATGCACTCCTTGACTTAAGGAACATCTGCTCAGACGTGACAGCTTTTGAGGGCGTGTGAGAGAGATTTAATTTTTAGTCCCAGATTCCCAAACTACCGACGACCTGTTAAAATGCACACGCAAATGGATGCGGGTATTTCCCGTTTGACGTGTTGGGTTCTGGTTGGCTGGGCGGATCGTCCGAGCAACCCCGTTACCTAAGTATAAAAGAAAATACCCAGGCCAAATTTACCAGATTAATTCAGACCTCCGTGAGAGAGGAACTAACCAGGAGATACCACCTCTACCCGGCCGTCGCTACCACCGCCACCGTAAGAACGAAGAATAAGATTTCTTGATATTTTTGGTATAAGCAAACTGAACGATGTATATATGTAAACTTGTAATTTTTTTTTAAATTAACTTTTTCGTAGTTAGAACCTCGGAGTCTGGTATTCTTTCCTGGCGTGCAATAGATTTTCTGCAGAATCGACACAAAACCCGAGACGCTGTGAATCCATGTGAAGACCTCCTGGGAGAAGATGATCACGACCATTTTTTTTCGATGACGTCAGAGGCCATCTGTTGACCTGAGCAGGAGACCTTTACAACCCAATCACCTCCCCCTCCCACAAAAGAATGATGCTAAATAGCCGAGAAGGGTCAAGAATGATGGAAAGACCGATGAGAGAGCACTGATCAGCCCTCCACTAGACAAGTGCGAAGAGAACTCGGACCTTGGGCAGGCTTATTGCCACTCAACTTCCAGTGGAGACCAATGGCCGTTGCTAGTGAGAGAACGACGGTGGGCAGCTGTTGTGATAATGCAAATTCATTTGGAAATGTTATAAGAGGTGTAGAGCACTGGAAAACTGGGGAAACTTGCTGTCACTCAGCTTGCAGTGAACACCACAGGCTATTTTCAAAGAGAGATCCTTTACGGCCCGTGTGAAAGCTTCTTGTGAGCCAACAATGATAATAAAGAAGTAGGGTATGAGCGACCTGACACCCAATTGTAAGGTTCCGCTGGGAAACGTGGCTACAATGCGACACAAGTGAGTGTGTAGATATTTCCAGTGGGCATCTGTAAAAAGTTGAATATTGAATGTAGAAGCCCTCCACCAACAAAATCTTACAACTGGATGTTAGCTGGCTCACACTCTTAACTTTGGTGTGGCAGAACTTGCACTTCATTGCTGAGACCACTCATCTTCTTAGAAGCAGTGGCCATCAAGCCTTGATATTGGGCAAGCACTATAATCCTCTCCTGATTACAGTGGAGTGGTCCTCTTCTTAGTAAGTCTACAAAGCTTTCCTTACCTATTCATTGGTTAACTCATCCAGAAAACACTTGGCGCGATTTTGGTTGGCCCATTCTTCCAGTTCTTCTGTACGTCCTCTGTATTTTTGGCGACTCTTTTCAGCTATTTTCGTAGCAGGCTAGTTTAAAGTTTTTGTCCCATTTGTAAGACAGTCTTTTCTAAAATCTTTGTTGTTGTTGTTGTTGTTGTTGCTGTTGTTGTTGTTGTTGTTGTTGCTGTTGTTGTAGTTGTTGTTGTTGTTGTTGTTGCTGCTGTTGTTGTTGTTGTTGTTGTTGTTGTTGTTGTTGTTGTTGTTGTTGTTTTTGTTTTGTTGTTGTTGTTGTTGTTGCTGTTAATTATTGTTGTTGTTGTTGCTGTTGCTGTTGTTGTTGTAGTTGTTGTTGCTTTTGTTGCTGTTGTTCTTTTTGTTGTTGTTGTTGTCGTTGTTGTTGCTGTTGCTGTTGTTGCTTATGTTGTTGTTGTTGTTGTTGTTGCTGCTGTTGCAGTTGTGGTTGTAGTTGTTGTTGTCGCTATTGTCGTTGTTGTTGTTGTTGTTGTTGTTGTTGTTGTTGTTGCTGTTGTTGTTGGTGTTGCTGTTGTCGTTGTTGTTGTCGTTGCTGTTGTTGTTGCTGTTGTCGTTGTTGTTTTTGTTGTTGTTACTGCTGTTGTTACTGCTGTTGTTGTTGTTGTTGTTGTTGTTGTTGTTGTTGTTGTTGTTGCTGCTGCTGATGTTGTTGTTGTTTCTGTTGTCACTGTTATTGCTGTTGTTGCTGTTGTTGTTGATGTTGATGTTGTTGTTGCTGTTGTTGTTTTTGTTGTTGTTGTTGTTGATGTTGTTGTTTTTGTTTTTTGCTGTTGTTGTTGTTGTTGTTGCTGCTGCTGTTGTTGTTGGTGGTGGTAGTGGTGTTGTTGTTGTTGTTGTTGTTGTTGCTGTTGTTCTTTTTGCTGTTTTGTTGTTGTTGTAGTTGTTTCTGTTGTTGTTTTAGTTGTTGTTGGTGGTGGTGATCTTGGTGTTGTTGTTGTTGTTATTCTTTTTGTTGCTGTTGTTGTTGTTGTTGTTGCTGTTGTTGCTGTTGTTCTTTTTGTTGTTGTTGTTGTTGTTGTTGTTGTTGTTGTTGTTGTTGCTGTTGTTGTTGTAGTTGTTGCTGTTTTTGCTGTTGTTGTTGTTGTTGTTGTTGCTGCTGCTGATGTTGTTGTTTTTGCAGTTGTTGTTTCTGTTGTTGCTGTTGTTGTAGTTGTTGTTGCTGTTGTTGCTATTGCTGATGTTGCTGTTGTTGTTGCTGTTGTTGTTGTTGTTGCTGTTGTTCTTTTTGTTGTTGTTGTTGTTTCTGCTGTTGTTGCTGTTGCTGTTGATGTTGTTGTTGTTGTTGTTGTTGTTGTTGTTGTTGTTGTTGTTGTTGTTGTTGTTGATGATGTTGTTGTTGTTAATGTTGCTGTTGTTGATGTTGTTGATGATGATGTTGTTGTTGTTGTTGTTGTTGTTGTTGTTGTTGTTGTTGTTGTTGTTGTTGTTGTTGCTGTTGTGGATGTTGCTGTTATTGTGTGTTTGTTGTTGTTGCTGCGATTGTTGTTTTAGTTTTTGTTGTTGTTGCTGTTGTTGTTGCTGCTGCTGTTTTTTGTTGTTGTTGTTGTTGTTTTTTTGTTTTTTTTTGTTTTTTTTTTGTTTTTTGTTTTTTGCTTTTTTTTTTTTACTTTTTCGTCTATGTGCATAGATCATGCGTCCCCCTTTTTCCTTTTGGCATCATTTCTGTTCCTCGGCAAGTAGTCCACGATTAATAAATGAGTGTTAGATTTGTTGTCTCAATTGTGCTGTTAGGATTTTCCACATTCTAAGTAAGCATATTATGGGCCCATAGTTACTGGGATGGTTCTTTTGACTATGTTTTTTTTTTTCATCAGTGTAGTTTTAGCCTTAGTCTTCCATTCTGTCACGTCTGCTACGTAGATACATCTTCCCAAGTTCTGAATTAGCATTTTATTTATTTATTGTTAGTATTGCCGTTGTTGTTGATGTTATTATTATTATTATTATTAATTTCATATATATATATATATATATATATATATATATATATATATATATATATATATATATATATATATATATAGTATTATAGTAATGTCCTCAATGTATTTATTTCAGTTCATATTTCCTGTGAATGTAAAGCCGAATAGATTGAAGGAAGAATTCTCAGGTAGGATGTTATTTGTCATGGATATGGGTGGTTAGAAAGGTTTCTTGTAATTGATAAAGGAGGGCAGCTTAGTTTTAATAACATTAAATGTCCCCATTTATTTACGTCCCCATTCAACTATGGTCTGGAGGTCATTTTCTAATGATTCAGCCATTGTTTTTAATTTGTTTGCATTCGTTCTTCCCTCATACATATTATAGAGCATTGTATCATCAGCAAATATACCCATCTCGGACTCAATATTATTGGAGAGGTTATTGATGAATAATATGAATAACAGTGATCCAAGGATCGACCCTCGAGGCACTCCCGCATTAATATTTTTTATTTTATTTTTTTACACAGTGATCACCACTTATCAAGGCCCGGAAGCCACTCAGGGATAAGGGTTATTGCAAGTACATTACGTTAGTGTGGAGATTTGATGAAGTGTTTACTTAAGGGGGCGGTTCATTAGGAATTTGTTAACGTTGGACTTGAACACATCCAAGTTGTAGTCAGGTGGGAAGCAGGCAGACGGAACAGCGTTCCACAGGCGTGCAGTTCTAAGAAAGAAGCTTTGTTCATGGAATCCGCGTTTTGATTTAGGCACAGATATAGAGTGGGGGAAATTTTTCACAGTGGATTCAGCTAGACGGGTGTTTTTCTTGAAAGATTGGCGAGGGGGGGGGCAGAGATTGGAGTTCAGACGAGCACCTGCCATGGAAATAACGATAAAACAAGGATAGGCTCGCAGCGTCTCTTCTGTGGGAGAGAGGCTGCAGGGTAGAGAAAAGGGCATCTCCCACTAAGCCACGAAGTCTATTTTGTACTCTGTTAAGGCAGGATAGGCTGTTTTTAGCAGCTCCTGCCCAGATATGGCAACAGTATTCCATATGATGCTGCTTGGACGAACGTCCATCAATGACAACCTGGACGGTTCCAATGTCTAAGAAGGATATAATTACATTTAGAATTCGTCCAGTTATACATTATGATTTGATTTTCATTAGCCATCCTTCATGCCAGACTTTGTAAAGGCCTCGGATATATCAAGAGCTACAGCCCTGGTTTTTTCCGCCTTATCCAGTGCATAGTATATGCGTTCAGATATGACTGTTAAAATATCTGTAGTGGAACAACATTGTCTGAATCCGTACTGTTGTCAGAAAAAAAGGTTGGCCTTTGCAAGGTGGTGGATGCTGGATTGATTAGCATCTCAAAAATTTTAGCGAAGAAGGGGAGGAGACTGATAAACTGATACTACAGAGGCCATCTTCCAGCTATAAGGGAAGCAGAATTCAGTAAAGCATTTATTGTAGAATTTGGAAACTATGGGGGCTAGTTCGGTTGAGCATTTCTTGATTAGTATCGCAGGCATGAGATCAGGCGCACACGCCTTGGAAGCGTCTAAGTTTTTTATGGCATTGTGACATATGAAGGGGTAATTTTCAGATATTTATTTGTGGTTTCTTATCATTTGGATTATTTTGGGTCAAATTCTCTGGTGGCAGATTTAACGAAAAGATCCTTGTGACCTCGTTATAAATGTGACAATATTATCGGATTGAAAGGTTTAATGCGAAACCTGATTTTTTTGTTGTTGTTATTTTTTTAAATGTGACATTATCGGATTGAAAGGTTTAATGCGAAACCTGATTTTTTTTTTTTTGTTATTTTTTTAAATGTGACAATATTATCGGATTGAAAGGTTTAATGCGGAACCTGATTTATTTTTTTTTTTGTTATTTTTTTAAATGTGACAATATTATCGGATTGAAAGGTTTAATGCGAAACCTGATTTTTTTTGTTATTTTTTTAATTTAATTAAAAGAAACCCAAAAATCTGGTGAAAAAGAAGAAAATTATTTTTTTCTCATCGTGTAAATAGGACCTTCTGATGACAAGTGGTCCGTCTGGCTCTCACAACCGGTGCAACTCATTTAAGGTGAATGGACACTGCTGACTGATTGACTGTCGAGAGACATATCTTAGAGCTTGGGAATGATTCAATAAGTTCCAATTTTGGAAAAATGTATTTGCCCAGGAGGCGATTGGTCATGGGAGGGTAGAATGACCTCCCTCAGTCAAGGTAACAGTAAGAGATAGAAAATAAATGAAGACCAAAAAATAAAGTCTTTATCGTCATAACTGTTGTTGTTTTTGTTGTTGCTGTTGTTGTTGTTGTTGTTGTTGTTGTTGTTGTTGTTGTTGTTGTTGTTGTTTAAACAACTATAAAGATGAGGATAATAGTTCTACAACAAGAACGAATGCAGGAAATTGGTTTATCTACAAATTTCCTAGCATGCATTGTTTTTCGGTATTTTATCGGTGAGATACAAAAAAAAATGAACATATCCGTTTTTTTATTTATTTTATTTATTTATTTATTACTGTTTTTTTTTTTTTATTAAGATTTTGCCCCAACGCAAAATTATATAAAATAAACTGGCGTAAGCAAATTCCGTGTTGATTTTTTTTAATAACTTTGGTATATTTATATTTTAAACTCATTGTTCTTTTTAGGAAAATGTTTGCGATAAGAAAAGCTCCAAGTATAGGAAAATTTCTATAAAAACGAAATTCGATGACGCGATTTAATGAACTCTTTCGATATAAGGTATTCACGTGCGCAGGTTATTACTTTTATCATGTTCTTGTGTTCCCTCGGGAAGTTTTCTTATTGGAATTGAAATCTGGATCGGTAATTCGTATATTAGAATTTGGGAATTCAGAAAAGAATCTGTAGTTGCATCGAAATCAAGGAAAATAGTGCAATCGTTACACCGATATATATATATATATATATATATATATATATATATATATATATATATATATATATATATATATATACTAGCAGGCCGTAAAATACGAATACGTATTATATTTTAATTCATGCAGATTTCTAATTTATCATTCTTGACTCATATCTTTATTATTATCCATTATATAGTATCGATTTCAAAAGTTATATTAAATAAATGCCCTGGGTACCATCAGCTAGAATCGAAACTAGAACGTTTAGCGTGCCAGCTTTAGTTGTTAGATATCTCTTTAGCGTAGTTACCATCTGAGCTACCGCCATATGGACACGAAAGGTTAAAAATTAAGCGACTTTGAGCTATGAATGTTTTATGTTGCGCATGCGCAAAGGTAACAGCAGGAGTAATGTTTTATTTGACTTACTCTACCAAGGATAACTGTTTTGTGTTCAATTCTAGCCACTTAATTCTAATCAATTTTTGCCAGCTATACGATCGAGTTATGAATCTGTTTTATAATTGATGGTGGGTGGTTAGACTTAGGGTTTACGTATATTGGATTAGAGTTATCTTTTAAGTAGGGTTCATATGTGTTTTTATCTAAATTTAACGTGACGTCCAGGAGGTTTCTTATTTTCATTTTAGCTAGTACGTCTATTTATGCATAGTTTCTACATTCTATTTATACTTCAAAATAAATGCCTAACAAAAAGCATAGTTTACCAGGCCACAATTTTTGCGAAAGAAAACCCGAATAACAAGAAATATTGCGTAGGTATGACTTCCCTAGATTTCAAAACGCAATATTATGACCACAAATGTACGTTTAAACATTTTAAAAAATACCGAATGAAAACAACACTAGCAAACAAATACTGGGAATCAAAGAAAACGGACGTTCGCCGGTAGTCAAATGGAAAATAGGAAGACAAGCAAACACATGTAGAGACCTAGACGATCCATGTAGATTATGCCTTAATGAAAGATTTGCTATCCTATACGTAAAAGAACTCCGGCAGAGAAATAGCGAAAAATTGTGTACACGGGATAAACTTTACTCTAGGAAAGTGATATTTTTAAAATTAACAATAACGATAGAAAATAAATAAATAAATAAAATAAACATACATATACATTAATTATCATACATTATATATATATATATATATATATATATATATATATATATATATATATATATATATATATATATATACTCGGGGTTTTTTATTCAAAAGTAATGGACTAATGAATTCAACGAGGTTGTTAGATAGTGCTCAATAAAAAGAGCTGATAATATTTGTTTATTGTTATATAAACATGGTCACATCCTGCTGCTACAAATAGCCACTTGTTTCAATCAAACAACAGATATCATCAGGCAGCGACTTGACTATTCAAAAGTTCAATGAATAATCTAATAAGATTATTCATTGAACTTTTGAATAGTCAAGTCGCTGCCTGATGATATCTGTTGTTTGATTGAAACAAGTGGCTATTTGTAGCAGCAGGATGTGACCATGTTTATATAACAATAAACAAATATATATATATATATATATATATATATATATATATATATACATATATATGATGAGAAATACGGAAATAGTATTCCGACAAAATAGAGAAATAAAGAAGTCTCTAAATAAAGACGAAACGTTGATGAACACATAATACGGTTGGTTCCTTTTTATCTCTCTCTCTCTCTCTCTATATATATATATATATATATATATATATATATATATATATACATATATATATATATGTATATAACATAATAATAAAACACACACACATTTAATTACACCTAGGTTTAAAATAGGTCAAATCACTAGATATCTACGCTTCCCGCTAAAAAAGCACACACAAAGGAAGAGGTGAACCCAAGGTCAACTGGGCTTTTGTCCTGTAAGTGCCTGCCCATAGACTGATTAGGAAGGGAGCGGGGGAAACTAGGAATCTGATTGGCTAATTAAAAACTCAATAGAAGGTGTGTATAAAAAAAAACGCGAGATAAGCACAGCTCTTCGCATAAGCCTGACGAATCCTAGCGCGGATGAAACGCGGAATATTCTGTGTAGCTTAATTGCCATATATACTTATAACTTACTACCTAGCTCTACCTATGTATTGAGCTCTGTTGAAATAAATACTTAAAGTTTACGCATAAAATAATACTTTCGTATATTAATTTATGTGATTAAATGGAGTCATATGTATATATATATATATATATATTAATTTTATTATAATATTAATTTTATTTATACAAACATTAATGGCTACATATGTGCATACATGTGCATACATGTTTCTGTAATCACCCACGTTGGGGGATTACGTCTTCAGGCCAAGAATTACCGTCTACGTCTTCAGGCCAAGAATTACCGTCAAAAGTCTTTTGACGGTAATTCTTGGCCTGAAGACGTAATCCCCCAACGTGGGTGATTACAGAAACATGTATGCACATATGCACATATGTAGCCATTAATGTTTGTATAAATAAAATTAATATACCTGCTCTGTTAACTCATTGAGCACTATTTTGGTAGACACATGTTGTTTCATTGGATGTACTTCTAGGAAACTAAACTCTACTGGCTATATATATATATATAATATATATATATCCCTGTGCTAGAACGTTTTCATCTAAAATTCTACACAATTATGCATAAATAGAATGTAGAAACTATGCATAAATAGAATGCAACGTAATAGTAAAATGAAACCAATCATCTAATAAGAAACCATAAAAAAGTAATTAATTAACGCTCGTTTTATAAAAAAAATATACAAATTAGTTAACCTTCATGTAGTCGCTCGCATATGCATGACTGAATATATTAAGAAGTTTGTTTTAACATTTTTTAAATAGAAAAAATAGGCTTTTGATATCAATGTCCGAGCGAGAAAAAGACTGAACTTTATATATATATATATATATATATATATATATATATATATATATATATATATATATATATATATACTGGCAAAAGTACCTGTCGTTGACTGGGTTCAAAAGCAGCCTACAGAAAATGGACTCTGATTTATGAAAGCATGATAAGTTATGAAAAGGAAGGGTTGAAAAAAGATAGCTTCGAATTTGGGGGTATCAAAACCAAAGCAAAATATGATGAAAGTAAAAATAAAATAGATACACCCCATAATTTATTATACCATATCTGTTCACGCTGAAACACTTATCACAATAATCTGTGGATCTATATTAAAAAACCTTGTTAAACTTTGTGACATATTTCCATTCTATGAAGGTCAGGCGCGAACGAACACCCCCATAATTTTATTATACCATATTTCTTCAAACTGAAACATAATTATTAAAGTATACTTACGCAGATAGATATGAAAAGTCCTTATTAAAGTGTGTGCCTATTTCCATTCTATGGAGGCCAGGCGCGAACGCACACCCCACAATTTTATTATACCATCCCTATTTAAGTTAAAACATACTTATCAGAGTATTCTTATGTACATCTATATCAAAAACACTTGTAAACGTTTTTTTTTCTTTTTAATTTTTTATTTCCATACTTTGTGGACAAGGCGCGAACGCAGACCCCACAATTTTAATGAACCACCGTTCTGCAAGATACAAACATACCCATTCCTGTGTCTCGATGCATCTTCTATCATTATATGTAATCAGTTTTTTTAAAATAGTCAACCATATAGGAGCCTATTTGTGACCAGACACACACACACACACATTCAGCTTTATATTATATATGTATATATATATATATATATATATATATATATATATATATATATAGGGTGTCCACAAAGTCTGGCTACATAATCTATAGGGTGTCCACAAAGTCTTGCTGCATAATCTAAAGGTGTCCACAAAGTCTGGCTACATAATCTCCATGGTGCCTACAAAGTCTGGCTGCATAATCTACAGGGTGTCCACAAAATGTTTTGCAAATATCTATATTTGATTTTTTGTAATTTTTTACATTTTTTTTAAATTACAAAAAATCAAATATAGATATTTGCAAAAAAATTGACAAGGATAGTAAAGAAATAACTGACAGACTTAAAATTAGTAATAGAGTGGGAATTTTACAAAAAAAACAGTCATATATTTTGCTTAAAGACCATAAGATAAATTTTGACAATAAACCTACAACTAGATTAATTAATCCTACGAAACCCGAAATTGGTAAATTAAGTAAAAATATACTAGAAAGAGTTAACTATCAAATTAAATCAACATATAAGCTAAATCTATGGATTAACACAGCGGATACCATTAAATGGTTTTCCAATATACATAATAAAAAGAATTGTACTTTCTTACAATTCGATATTGTGAATTACTATCCCTCCATATCTAAGGAACTATTCGAAGAGGTGATGGAGTTTGCTAAACTCCTGTCTGATATAAAAGACACTGAAATTGAAATTATACGGACATGTAGAAATACTACATTAATTAGTGGAAATGATCAGTGGTTGAAAAAAGATCAAAATGACCTGTTTGACATTTCCATGGGGTCTTTGGATTCGGCTGAAATGACAGACTTAGTAGGTCTATTCATACTATACAACTTAACCAAAGACATCAATGTCATGGATATAGGCTTGTATCGTGATGATGGACTGATGATCATCAAGGAATCCAACGGCCCTAAATGTGAAAGAACCAAAAAGATTATCTTAAATGAATTCCGTAGAATTAAATTAAAAGTGGATATTATATCAGATGTTAAAACTGTAAATTTTTTGGATGTGAACTTTGATTTAAGGAAAGGCATCTACCAACCATATAGGAAGGAAAACTCAAACCCAATTTATGTACACCCCCTATCAAATCACCCAAAATCTATCATTAGGCATATCCCCAAATCCATTAGTAAAAGAATCAGTGACAATTCTTCCAATCTTGAAACATTTAATAAACATAAATATTTCTATAACAGGGCCCTTAAGGATAGTGGATACAAAAGCACCCAAATTGAGTTCATAGAACCAACACACCCAAACACAAATACAAATAGAAACCGTAAGAGAAAAATCCTGTGGTACAATCCCCCTTTTAATCTGAAACTTAAAACAAATCTAGGAATGAAATTCTTAAACTTAATTAAAAAGCACTTCCCTATTAATAATATACTACATAAAATTTTCAATAAAAATACAATAAAACTTAGTTATAGCTGTAATGAAAACCTTGAAAAAATAATTAAAAAACATAATAACAAAATATTAAACAAAAATAGCACACCCATTGCTACCGAAAGTTGTAACTGTAGAATTAAATCAAAATGCCCTCTTAAAGGAAATTGTCAAATTACTTCTGTAGTGTACCAAGCAACTATTTCTACTAAGGAAAATCCGAATGAAAAAAAATATTACATAGGAATGACAAATAACAATTTTAAAGAAAGATTTACCGGTCACAAGTGCTCTTTTGAAAATAATGAGTACAAAAATAGAACTTCCTTGTCTAAATATTACAATGAACTAGTAGAGCAAGGTTACTCCCCAATAGTAACTTGGAAAATTTTAAAGAAAGCGAAAACCTGTTCATCTTTAAACTCGCCTTGCTACCTATGTCTTTATGAGAAATTATTTATACTTACTTTTAGAGAAAGAGATAAATTATTAAATAAGAAGCACGAAAATTCAATTAATTGCAAACATTATAAAACCCATCTTTTAAGTAATTTAGTTTAGATATAAAATTTAAATAAATTAAAAATTGTCACTAATTTCTATAATTTATTAATATTCTATTAATATACTTTCTCCTCTCCTGATTTCATTCTTTACTTCTCCTATCTTATATACCTGTGTGTCTATGTGTATATGTATGTGTCTATGTATTTATTTTATGACCGTGTGTACTTAGATCTATATATTTCTATATTATTTGGTATACCCTCCCATATTTATTCAATCCATTTGTATGTTTCTATGTGTGTATGCATCTATCTGTACCCTTGCCAAATTATTTGTATTCTTATGTATTTCTATATATATAATTTATGTAAATTATACATATTTATGTGTGAGTATATATATGTGTGTGTGCGTTGTTGTTTATTAGTATATGATTGTGTGCATATATTTGTGTATTTTTTGTATGTATGTGTATACATAAGATTATATATATATATATATATATATATATATATATATATATATATATATATATATATGTGCTTATTAGTATGTCGGTTGGTTCTCTGTGAGTATATACATATATATCTTATTACTTTTAATTTGGGTACTATCTACCTGTGCGTCGCTATTTTTGAGTATTTCGTTGATTTAATTACTTCTTTTGCCTGAATATATTTATAGGTAAGTGTACTTGTATCTGTGTTATTAGTAATCTGGTATTGAATGTATTATTTTGTGATTTAATATGACTTTATATCTATACTTAAATAGCTTAAACTTCCAACTTAATAGTATAGTTACACCTTTACTTATGTGCATGTATATGTATATATATATATATATATATATGCATATATATATGTGTGTGTGTATGTGTGTGTATATTTGGGTATATATATATGTGTGTGTGTGTGTGTGTGTATATATATTTGTATTGTATTCTTTTTATATACATAAATATTAGTAGTTTTTTATTTATAATTATTGGACCTATTTAATTTATTTAATCCCCTCTTATGGCTAAATATGTTATATTAAAAAGATAATAAATATTAATTTTATTCTGTTTTTATTATTATTATTATTATTATTATTATTATTATTATTATAATTATTATTATTATTATTATCATTACTATTATGTTTATTGTCATTAATAATAATTTTAATATTGTTTTATCATTATTTTCTTCTTTTATTCATATATTTATCTAATAAAAACGCGAAAACTTTAAACTTATATCATTTAGCATAAAGGGCCTAATTAATGGTAGACGTATGTTTGAATTGCGTTTATTTTACTCGTGGACGTATGTAAGAGGATAAATATGCTAGCCGAATACATTCACTGCCTTTTTTGACACGTTCATTTCTGACGCTTGGATTGTATCTTCTGTTTGTATTTGTAATAATATGTTTCATTACTGAATTGTATAATTGTTCATAAATTGATTGACACGCAGATTTTTTCTTTTTCTTTTTCTTTTTCTATATACTGTCAAATTCTTACTTTCTCTCTTTCCCTATTTAACTAGATCTCATTATTCTTTCCTTTTCCTTCTAGTTCTTATTCTCTTTATTATAACCATTTATTTCTTTTTTCTTTTCTTCTCCATATCATATATATATATATATATATATATATATATATTCTCTCTTCTTTTTCTCTCTATTTTGTTTTCTCTATATTTTCTTTCTCTATTTCTGTCTCTATTCCTTTTTTTTTCTCTTCTCAATCACTCTCTCCCCATTGTAATTTTTTAACTTTATTTAAATTGCCTCTCCCTTTTTACTTTTTTATTTAATTAAAGTCCTGTGTTTTAAGTTTTTTTAACTCCAACTTCTAAAGAGTTCCTACCTAAAATAAAAATCCATTATTCATTGAACTTTTGAATAGTCAAGTCGCTGCCTGATGATATCTGTTGTTTGATTGAAACAAGTGGCTATTTGTAGCAGCGGGATGTGAGCATGTTTATATAACAATAAACAAGTATTATCAGCTCTTTTTATTGAGCACTATCTAACAACCTCGTTGAATTCATTAGTCCATTAATTTTGAATATAAAAAAAAACCCGAGTATATATATATATATATATATATATATATATATATATATATATATATATATATATATATATATAGTCATCCACATACAGTGCGGCTAGACAATCAACTACCTCAAGCCAGGATCGAAATCCGATCTCCCAAACAACAGTCTGAGCTTCTAACCGTTGCGCTATACGGCTACTGCTATGCGGGCAGTGAATTAACAATATTTTGACACACACACACACACACACACATATATATATATATATATATATATATATATATATATATATATATATATATGAGGAAGAAGATATTCGTCAGGATAAACAATATGCTCGTAGTACTAGTTAAAAATACGCACCGTGTTACCTCGAATACGTATTCTATAATTCATAATTAGTTCAATAGTGAAGAGTTGTATCGTCTACTCGCAGGTGGAGGGGTGGCGCCCTGTTTTGCCCGGTCGTAAAATACGCTTAAATATGATATTTTAATTTGCCCAGATTTGTATATTATGTATTATTATAGTGTATATATTATTATAAAGTCATGATTCCAAAAGTAAAAATAAAGTATTTGGGTGCCATCAGCTAGAATCGAAACCGAAAGCAAAACTGAACGGTTCATAAAAATCCAATCATTTGAGGCCCCTAGCGCCGCTCTACGACTTTTTCTCCGAAAATATTTGAAAATATCGAGGCAGACAGACATAGTGAATTTTATACATTAGACATACATAATTTCAAAAATAACGCACGTATGCCGATCATATCACTTAATATATGACTCTAAATTTGATGTAGAGCAATTCTTTTCTCTAAATTGTTTGTATGTAACTTATTTTAAAAGAGTGCAAGGTTTTGGTGGGAACCCCTTCCCTAAATGGTAAAATTCCCAACAAAAAACGTAATAATAATTTGAATATGTTATTCACTGAGTCGCCGAGCATATATATCCAAAAATCAATAATGATCGGTTCATTAAAATTTAAATATTTAAAAAAAATCGATATACACATGCAGTCATAAATGTTAACATTTGCAAAAACATATATAACATGCCCATGTTATTGAACGAGTTTTCTAGAATATATATTCTAACACTTATAGTGATCGTTCATTACTCTAGTACAAGGGTGCACACACTTTTTAAGCACGAGAACAACTTATAACATGACTAAGTCTAAATGATCTACCACCTATTAACAATGCAAAACACATTATTTATAAATATACTGTAAGTTATTTTTATATGTACAGTATATGCAGGTGTACGTTGCATTATTGCATCAACCAATATTACACAGTACAGCTCTGTACATTTTTTGTCATTACCTTACTCTGATGACTTGCATTAGATGGAATCAGTCAGTGATTCATAGTCCGGACAATAACTAACTAGCCAGCCTTGAAGCAGACTTATAGATGCTCGTCAGTCATGGTGAAGCGGTATTTGGACTCAATGATCTTCATGTGGGAAAAAGGTTGACTCCCATAAATTAGTACACTTAAATAATGCAGTCAAGAAGGAGATGCACATTTACTGGTGTTGGGGTCCTCTGTGAGTAAGTTGCATGAGCTCCGCATCAGCTGAATCTCATCTATCGCTCCAGAAGAGTTTAGGTTGCAAATTTTCGATGTGAGTGAAACAACCTCAGCATCTTTTTAGAAATGGTAGCACATGAATGTAGCGATTAGCTCGAGTAAGGAAAAGTCATTAAAACGTTTGTCGAACTCTGATGGGCAATTGCCAATTTGATTTATCTAGCGTACACTCTCAAGCTCCACACGTGACTGCTCTTGTGTCTCTAGTTCTACCGCGTTCTGAAAATTTACATTCACTAACATCTTTTTTAATACCATGCGATCTATCCACAAAGTCTCTGGGATCGACCAGTCGCGCGCGATCGATGTGATAGGCACCCCTACTCTAGTAAATGAAAAGGTTTTAAGCATCAATCTAAGTAAAATTATAAACCGTAATAATGTTAAATTATCTTTCTCGACTACGACTAACTTAATGAAAACTATTATAAGTTCTAACAGTGCAAAAATAGACAGAGGAACGAATGAAGGAAAAGTGTTAGATGATCAAAACATTGAAGGGAATTCGCTTTGCAACTGCAGGAATATTGATGAATGTCCGTTAGAAGTTAAATGTCTCATTTCCAATATTCCAATATAGTATATACACGTGAAGTAATAGATAATAACAGAACTAGAACATATATTGGGGCCACAAATGTAGCTTTAAACATAGATTTAATAATCACACAGCATCCTTTAAAATACCACATGCTTACAATAAGAAGAAAACAACATCATTAGAACATTGGATTAGGGAATTAAGAAAATATATATATATATATATATATATATATATATATATATATATATATATATATATATATATATATTAATTGTAGTGATTCAATGAATTTCAAAAAAACATTTTTGAAGTGAAATTTTTGAGTTTCATATCAAAGATTTTTATTATTCTAAGCAAGACAAAGAATATTTTAGAAAATTTTATCTTTTTAACTTATAGGGTTCCGATGTCTACCATCTCTTCAGGGGAGAAAATATTAGCAAATTTTTATAAGGTGCGTACCCTATTTGCTAAAGTTAGTGAGACATGGAAAGTCAAAGTCAAGATAATTGATTAATCAGAAGTCATATAGTAATAGAATTTGAAGAAAAGGATATGAAAGTTTTAGATCCAAATTGCGTGGTAAAATCCACGGTGATTGTTCTTTAAAGCAGTGAGATAATAATATCCAAGCTGTATATTGAGTAATCCGCATAGCTGGGTATAAATTCGGGTCGGGCATATTCCTGGAAAAATTCTTCTCTATGGGTCCAGTGAGAATAATCTGAAGTATATATATATATATATATATATATATATATATATATATATATATATATATATATACATGTGTGTATGTATGTATGTATGTATGTATGTATGTATAGGGCGAATGTGTGTATGTATGTATGTATGTAAAGGGCGAATGAATCTTTTTCTGAGTCAACGGCCAACTAGCACCGTGTATATTTGTGTGTGTGTGTGTATGTGTGTGTGTGTGTGTGTGTGTGTGTGTGTGTGTGTGTGTGTGTGTGTGTGTGTGTGTGTGTGTGTGTGTGTGCATTGGAGTGGAGAGGGCTCCCGTAAGCCGTGGTGAAGGCAACCTTTCTAGGAGAAGCAAATCTCTGATTTAAAAAACCATAAAGCGGAAGACCAGTGCCCGCATTAAGCTGGTCTGCAGTTTAATTTGTTGCTGACTATCTTGCTCTTGCTTGTTGCTGGATCTCAACATTTTGAACCGAGAGAGAGACTTAGCTGTCGTACAAAGCTAAGACTCTGTAACATCATCTTTGTATAGATACTCCCTCAGGCATTTGGGCTCATGGATTTTAAATGTCTGAGGGAGTGGCACTCGTCTGACAAGACGTTGCAATCATCATATATATATATATATATTACTAAATTCATGATGATCTGTTAATAAAAAACATTAGATGACTATATTGTTGCAATATTTTTTATATTATGGAGGTATGATCCCTGAAAGATGTGAGATTCTATTTATAAATGCTGCCGATCAGAACAGACGAATCAAATTGAACCACGTTCTCGTATCAACCAATCAGAAACTAGAACTGCTCCATAAGAATTGAATCTTTTAGCATTCCAGCACATAATTTGTTCGTGTCAACGCGAGAAGGATATTTTGCTCTTTACCTGCAAAATTATAAACTTCTCTATGACTTGTATAGAATGTCTAACCACCGGAAACTCTTCTGAAATTAAACATGGCTTCCAATTCAAGAGATTATGCGCCCAGCGGAAGACTTTACTTCGATAGATCAGAATTAAAAGTCGAATTGTGACAAGTGAAATTTTGGGAATATTTACGAATCCAAAAGTTACACAAGGTTACGATTAGGGTTAGCGTTAGGGTTAGAATTGTGGGTAACGTTAGGGTAAGGTTTACGAATCCAAAAGTTACACAGGGTAATTCAAACAGCCTCAAAACAGAAAACCCCTGATTTTATTGAAAAGAATTCAACTGTCTTTGCGGAATTAATACAGTGCTTAGATGACAGAAGTCTATCTCTGATAATGCGAGAAGCTTTGAGCCATAGCGGCAGAGTATTGAACATATTCATAGAGCATTATTTATCGAAAGGGAAACCTAAAATTATCTCTTTATATACTGAACTGATATCTCTAAAACATACGAAAGCCTAAACGATTACAGGGGCGAAACAATAGAACATTCATTAAAAAATATCTGGCGAAATTAATAGCGACAGTCTGTTAATCTCCATGGTCTTTAAAGGGTCGAATGATTTTAAGCCATTTACCACTGTGATAACTCAGAAAAAAACCCAGGACTTGAAGTCAATTCAAGGTAGCACTTAGGAGTTATGAGGAAACTGAGAAAATGATCACAGAAAAAAAAATGAGTATACAAATATTATGACACTTAAAACGCAAAAATTAAATATCTTCAAGTCGTATAAAAACCGCAACTATTCCAAAAGCAATTTTTCTCCTAAGAAAATGGCAAACATTATTTGCTATGATTGTGAGCGACACAATCACAAGAGTTCCCAATGTAGACACAAAAATTTCAAAGGGACTCAATTAAAAAAGTGGAGAGCTCCGTTAGCGAACATACATTTTTATTTTCATGTACGTTTGACACTTCAACAAACAATAGCAATTTTCTTGTCGATTGTGGTGCAACGGTACATGTTATTACGAAGGAATCTGATTTTATCAATTTTGATCCCAACTTTAATCCTCAGAATTATTTTGTAGAGCTGGCCGAGGACAGTCAGGTTAGATAATTCGTTTTGAAGAGAGGCGATGCTAAAATCTCGCTAAGGAATAATAAAGGTGAACTTTGTTTAGGTATTCTGAAAAACGGTCAATCCCGAAATTTAAACAAAATATATTTGCTGTACAAGCCGCCACTAAACAAGGTGCAAAGATAAACTTTGGCTGCAATAACTCAAAACTAGTGCACCTGAATGAAAGTGTATTCGATATTAAAGAAAATGGAAGACTATATTATTTAAACAGTGTAATCCCATCAAAAACCGCTTGCCCTGATTTATAAACATAGCATTAAATTAAGTTGCCGAATGTGGTTGATGGAATGAAAATAAAAATTTCGAAAAACTTTATAAACTGCGACGCTTGTACACAAAGTAAAATGGCAACATACCAAAACAAGACATTAAATTTTGTACGCGATTATTCCAGTTTAATAATAGCTTATTTCTGAAAGAAAAAATCTGATACCTTGCTAGCAACTAAAAGATACTTAGCTGACATGCCCCCCCCCTACGGTGCAGTAAAGTGTATCTGCTCTGACAATGGTAGAGAATTCACTAATAAAAACTTTGAACTTTTATTAATTAACTATCGTATCAAACATGAAAAATCAGCCCCTAATTCACCTCACTACGGAAAGATCATGGCGGACACTTTTTTTACATGGCAAGGTATTTATTTACAAGGGAATCACCACTTTTTAAGGCCCAGAGGCCACTCGAGGATAAGGGATAAAAAGTGTACAGTGGTCAAAAGGGACAATATCATAGTAACCGTTAGAAGTGTAAATTTGGTAAATTGGATTACTTAAAGGGAACAGCTCATCAAGAACTTGTTTGCATTGGACTTGAAGACGGTCAAATTGTAGTCAGCTGGAAAGCAGGTAAATGGAAGAAAGTTCCACAGATGTGCAGTTCTAAGAAAGAAGCTTTGTTCATGGAAATTACGTTTAGGTTTAGGCACCCATAAATAGTGGGGGAAATTATTGATAGTGTTTTCAACCAGACGAGTGTTTCTCATGAATGTTTGGCGAGGGGGACTATAGATTGAAGCTCAGGCGAGTACTTGCCATGACAATAACGATAAAACAGAGATAAGCTCCCAACGTTTCTTCTGTGAGAAAGAGGTTGCATGGAAAATAAAATGGTATCCCCCCACTAGGTTACGAAGTCTATTTTGAACTCTGTCAAGACAAGGTAAGTCTTCTTAGCAGCTCCTGCCCAGATGTGACAGCAATACTCAATTCTTGGACGTACCTGGCTCTTATATAGGTAGAGAATTGCATCAACAGATAGATATCTACTGGATCGATAGCAGCTTGGTTCCCACCAGTTTTGGCAAATAACAAAGAGAATCCTGAACAGAAGCGTGAACGGTTATCAATGGACCTGAGGTAATCTCGTTAGCATCAGACAAAGCCAAGCAGCTAATTCTACCCTTTGTGACCAAGGCCGTCAACCCCCAGTATTTTCTCCTGTATCAGAAAACACGCTATGTGATATACATATATTTGTACGTGATGTTGCCAAGCTAATCAAAAACCTTGATTCCAGGAAAGCAACTGGCCCTGGCGGTATTCGAATTATAGTACTCAAAAAACTTCAACCAGAACCTGCGCTCATACTTACAAAACTGTTTAAACGTTGTCTTAACCCTGGAAAATCTCATCAGTATGCCCTGTATTTAAGAATTCAGGTGATCGCTCATCCCCCTCTCAGTACAGGCCAATAAGTCTCCTGTGCGTCATGAGTAAGTTGCTGGAATCTGTGTTACATACAGAAGTAATCAACCATCTCAACAAAAATAACCTTAGTGACATGCAATATGGTTTCAGTTCTGTTAGATCTACAGCAGATGTGCTTACAGTTATATCTCATAGGATTAGCAAATCTCTCGACGGAGGAAACCTTTCTAGGGCTCTTGACATATCTAAGGCCTTTGATAGGGTATGGCATAAAGGTTTACTTCACAATATCTCTAGCTATGGTATAGCTGGAAATGTCTGCTTAATTATTAAATCATTTATGTCTGATAGGTTCATAAGAGTAGTAGTTGATGGGCAAAAATCAGAAGCTCACAGTATTAATGCTGGAGTCCCTCAGGGCCCATCCTGGGCCCAACTCTTTTACTGATCTACATTACTGATCTTCCAAATCACATCCTTACATCATTTGTAGACATTTATGCTGAGAACACTACCATTTACGGTAGCACATCTAAGACAGTAAACAACCAAGTTCTCTCCGATTCTCTCTCCTCTGATCTTGAGCACGTGGTACAATGGGGAAAGGAGTGGCTGGTTACTTTTAATGCATCTAAAACGAAGCTTCTCTCTTTACATCATCAACGTTCTGATCCACATCTGGCATCAATTGAAATGAATGGCTTTCGTCTTGAGGAAGCCTCAATTTTTGACAAGCTTCTGGGCTTGACCTTTACTCCTGATCTTAAATGGAACTCGTACATAAAATCTGTTGCCAAGGCCGCTGGAAAAATGGTGGGATCCTTCTATCGATCCAGTAGATATCTCACTGCTGATGCAATTCTCTATCTATATAAGAGCCAGGTACGTCCAAGGATGGAGTACTGTTGCCACATTTTGGCAGGAGCTGCTAGAAAGGACTTGTCCTGCCTTGATGAAGTTCAAAATAGACTTCGTAGCCACGTAGGAGATGCCCTTTTCTCTTCCTTGCAACCTCTATCTCACAGAAGAGATGTTGTGAGTTTGTCTCTGCTGTATCGTTATTTTAATGGAAAGTGTTCGACTGAGCTCCAATCTATGGTCCCCCCTCACCAAACTTTCACAAAAAAACACTCGTTTAGCTGAAAACACTATTAACAATCCCCCACTCTTTAACTGTGCCTAAACCTAAATGTAGATTCCATGAACAAAGATTCTTCCTTAGAACTGCACGCCTGTGGAATTGTCTTCCGTTTTCCTGCTTTCCAGCTGACTACACTATGGTTGTCTTCAAGTCTAATGTAAACAAGTTCTTGATTAGCCGTTCCACTTCTAACAAATTTACCGAATTTCCATTTACTAACGATTACTATATTGTCCAATTTCTACTGTACACTCTTTAACCCTTATCCTTGATTGGCCTCTTGGCCTTAATAAGTGGTGATGCCTATGTAAAAAAAAAAGGATCCCAACATTTTTCCAGTGACCTTGGCAATGTCTACTCATTGAATCAAAACTCCACCAAAAAAACTCTGGGCGTATGCACTAATGGCTGCTGCATATATACGCAATCGGTTCTTTAAAAAAAAAAAAAAGACTATCTAAGAAACCTATATAAAACTTTCTGCGGTAGAAAGCCAGATTTAAGTAGAATGCATAGAATTTTGTTCAACTTGCTTCGTATTTTTATTTAAGAAAAGAAAATTAAATATCAAAACCGGTCGAGGTATATTCCTTGGATACAAAAACAGCCCAACCTATTTCGTATTTTTTTCCAAATACAAATAAAATAAAAAGAATCCGATACGTAAAATTCAGACACGTTTAAATTCAAAGACGAAAATATATTATACTAGCGGGGGTACCCGGCGTTGCCCGAGTGTTTGTTTCCGGGACGGGGGGGGTTAAAAAAATGTTATGGTAGGTAAGTAGGAAGGATCAAACCCGGGGTCATGAGTAAAAGTAGGAAAATAAAGTGTGAAAAAAAAAACCATCTGCAACGTTAACAGTTCGGCCACCAAGAAAAGTCCATTCCAGTTGTTTAGGAAAAAAAAAAAAAAGAAAAAAAACGACTACGGTAGGTCGGCGCGAACGTGAAAATATAATGTTAATTGTCCAGCACGCTAACCACTACGCCACAGAGCACTGGAGCTTAGTTTAGTGATTTTAAATAACTTCACATGAAAGAACTACGAAGCCAAACCGGTGTTCTCTTCTCAACTGTTCCTTGTGAACTATCCCCAAACGGTGTTAAGTGGTGGCAGGGGGAGGAAGAATTTATTAGAGAGAAAATATTTTACCACTTCCATTGATCTTAACCGATTTTGGCCGTGACTTCTCAGCAGAAAAAGTATAGAAATCTAAGATTATCGAGGAATTTGAGAAATAATAAGCCTATAACACACCTCAGATATTGTTCTGCCGTTTGTGCATATTATATTTTCATGAAATATCTTGATTTTTAATCCTATTAATGTCAAAATCAGACGGGAAAAATGAGTTCATTTTATTTATATAGAAAGATAGAATATAGAAGAAGAAGAAAAAAATGGATAGAAGAAGAAGAAGAAGAAGAGATGAAGAGGACAAATTAATATTTCCTCAGATTCATAAAACAAATGACGACAATGAAGTCGCCGTTGACAGGGACAAGAGTATTAATAATGATGAGAGCGATGGTAGTCTAGACCAAAAAATATCTTTTTAGGGGGGGGTAACGATCTGATGAATTTTTAACTGCTAAAAAAAACTACTAGTTTAAATTCTTGCTTTCTAAATTTTAAGAACGAAAGCCGCATTATTATAAAATAGCCATTGTAAAAAAAAAAAACTTCTTAACCGAGCTAAATTAAAACTCCTCGAACAAAAAAAAATATCAACGACGGATTTACTAATTGTATCGTACAATAACATAACAGGTAAAATCTGCAGAACTTAAAAAAAAAAAATACAACCACAAATAGTAATATCATGCAGAACCGCAACCCGAATTTCATTAAAATATTCTACTGCTATCTATGCAACCCAACTTTAAATTAGAAGAAAAGGCTGTGAGAAATACCATACATAGATAGAGAACAATAATAAACTTAGACTTATCATCTACTTAAAAAATTTAAGACCCAAAACGTTGTAGTAAAAAAAACAATACTTCCCTAACACAATTCTAAAGAACCAACTTCCTCTATAAGTTTAAATGTCTCATGAGAGATCGTAACTACTACAACAAACCAGAAGCCAATAGTTACGTTGGTTACACTACCACGACCATATCCCGCTGCTTAACTATGCACACTATCGACTCTAGCGCAAGATTTCAGCATCTACAAAATAAATATTACTCAGATAAATCTTGGACTAAAACAAAAAAGATAACACCCGAAAAAATGTAAAAAAAAAAAAAAAAAGCTAAAAATACTTGACGTCGTCTAAAAAAATCTTGAAACCTACAATTAACGCGGTCATTTTTTCATATATACCTTAGCGTGTAACCCCACCATTCACTCTTTCTCTCTCCATACGACGCAGTTACTGAAGTCTAATGTCTGGTTCGCTTGTGACCTACCATACCGGAACCCAACAGTTTGTTAGTACAATGTTGCTGATGATGAAAACCTCTCCACTGCCCAGTCTCTCTACTTCCAGGGTACGATTCATCGTTCCTGACGATGCCTACTGGTGTCCCAGCCGAAAATATTCGAAGAAATACATATGGGACTTAAATCATTTTCGATTCCCACAGAAGACAGAAAAATGAAAAAAATAAAAAAGGTATAATTAAACAGAAGTTTTCTGTCGTCTTCAATAATGTTATTGTTTCTTTTTTATTTTGTTTAATTATCATCGAATCTACGAGAGAAAGGGGGAGTATAGGAGAAAGAGAGAGGAGGAGAGAGTTGAGGAAAACGTTCAACAGATACCAGTACCACCTCCACCCCTTAAGGATGAGTCAGCTAGTTGGCGAGTCACCCGATCAACGCACCTTCTGAGAAAGAGAGCCAAAGATTTAGATGGTCGGGTCAAGGCGGAAAAAGACCAGAACGCATACTCTTCTGTCCTCCTCGTTTCAGGGAAGGTGGGGGGGGTGAATGGAACGCTTAAGCAGACGTAAAGATTTTCTCATCTCGCGTACACGTCATTCTACGTTAACAGATTGAGTAAGACAAATAGAAGCAAATTACTATTCAATCGCGCACACACACACACACACACACACACACACACTGGCAAAACAAAAGTACACAAATATATACACAGTGCTACACTATCTATTACTTATACACACATATTAATCATAGTGACACACACACATGTCTTAGCGTCATGTGTTTTACTGGGGTGAACCAGAGATTGGAGGTCAGCCGAGTAATTACCAAGAAAATAACGATATTGTCTATCAAATCTCTTTTCTCTGATGACTTTTTTTTTTTTTATGCAACGACCGGTGATGTTGAAAGCAGATAAAATCTTAGGGAAACGCCCTGAGTCCGGAAACTAGTTCATATGAGCGACCCATTCTAACCGAGCATATAGAAACTGCAGCAGAAATGAAACAAAAAGATGCAACCAAGAGAACTAATACACCGAAATTCCTATTGCGCCTTCCCCTCCTCCCTTCCTTTCACCCTCTCTTTCCCTTCTCCTGTCCCTGTCACTTTCCCCTCCCCCCCCTCACCCGCCCACCAAAAACAAAACTGGCGTCAGGACGACTGGCACCGCACCAAATAGTCGAAAGGTTAAAGAGGATGGAAAGTTTGAGAAGAGAAAGCACAAACCAGACCTCCACTGGATGAATGCAAAGACGGCTAAGACCTTAGGAAGGTTTATTGCTACTTAAATTCCAGTGAAGACCAATGATCTCTACCAGCAAGAAATCAATGGTAAACGGTTGTTGCGATAAAGCAAATTAATTTGCAAATGGTATTGAAAGAGGTGGAGAGTACTGGAAATCTGGGAAGACTTGCTGTCATTCAGACACCAGGGAACACCACAAGTTGTTTTCAAAGAGCATTCATTGATAATAGTCTTTGTGAAACCCCAATAATAATAATAATAATAATAATAATAATAAGAAGAAGAAGAAGAAGAAGAAGAAGAAGAAGAAGAAGAAGAAGAAGAAGAAGAAGAAGAAGAAGAAATTGTTTGAGATCAATGAAACACTGCATATAATTTCCGGGATTATTAACGTTTTCGAGGTGGGTGGGGGGTGATTGTCTGCTGCGGGTGGAGTACCTATGTAACCGACCAAGCAGTCTATTCTAATGGACCACGAGTTAGATTCCGACTGTTAGATTGGTTTAGAGCATGACAAGGGCAATAACTCTTTTTAACATTAACATAATTATGTCCCTTGAAATTGAAGTGCTATATAAAATTTTTAAAAATACCAATGTTTAAGGGAGATCATTCAGTAAGCTGGCGCAATTGGCACGTTTGTATAATTCGTATGAGGGAAATAACTCCATTTTACTGAGGAATTTGTTTATTTTTCTTTTTTATTTTTAGTTTGTTTTGTTTTTTCATCTGAGAATTTAGGACACTAAAACAGACGCAACTTCGAGGAATTATAAGAAAAAAAGATACGACAACTTAAACAAAAAGGTTGAAAGAAAGGCGTCAGATCGATTTCTTTTCTTAAAATATGATTGCAGAAACAGGGGATATAATTCAGATTGTATATTTTAAAAAGCATATTTTTACTTTCACGTTTTGCTTATTGTTCGTTATTTAATTAAATTACATTTTTACTTAAAATATATTTAATCTTATTTAATGTATGTGATTACGTACACATCACATCACTGCACGGGCATGTCATATTTCAAAAATCACATAAATTGATCAAGTAGTTTTGTTTTTATATAGAAAATCATATTTGATAGGGGGGGGGGCATATTGTTTTATATTCCCCCCCCCCTAATTCAAGAGCGACAATTCGGTATTTTTTTAGATTAGGTCCATCGCCACAATTTTCTTTTAAATGACGACTTTTGTAAGTTTTCTACTATGCTGAACACGGAAATCGCATTGAAATCTTGCAGAAATAAGTAGTTTGAGATATAAAAAGTTGTATTGTGTATTGTATTCTTTGGCGGTCATCGTTTTTACGCGCGTGCGCGCGCCATAAACAAATCTACGCGCGTAACAAAGATGGCCGCCAAAGAATACAATGCATAATACAACTTTTTATATCTCGATAACTAATTATTTCTGCATAATTTCACGGCGATTTTCGTATTCAGCATAGTCGAAAACCTTTAAAAGTCGTCATTTAAAAGAAAATTGTGGAGGTGGACCTAATCTGAAAATTTACCTTCAATTCGACTACAGAAATTTGGTTTGTATTCGGAATAATTAAACTTTTTTTAATTACTAAAAAGCGTAAAATTTGATTTTCTTTAAAAAAAAAAAAAAAAAAAACTACTTGATCAATTAACGTGATTTTCGGAATATGATCAGTACTTACAAAATACATCATAAAAGTTTGTTTTTTTTCTGTATTTTGTGTTTTTAATCAAGTGTAATTCTAAATTAGCAGAGAAAACTGCGTTTTTCTACTACTTTTCCTTTTATTAAAGAAAAATGTAAAAGTTTTTAACTTACAAAAAAATTATTTATTTCGTTATTATATTTTGTGTTCTCGGAGACACTTGTTTATATTTGAGGTTCACATAACGGCCGGTAGAGTGCATTTTTCATTCAAAGAACAGGAGCCGATGACTCATCTAAGTCGTTTCATGACACTGTCATGCAGAAGTGCCGAATTTTTTAGTTTTTGTAGACGCCGTGAAAACATTTTTCATTATAACATTTTTTTTTTCACGTGTAAAAAATATATTTTCTTCTTTTATAGATTAAATTAATCTTTCAAACACAATCAAAAAGTAATTGCCATTTGTTTTTAAAAAAAAATTATGATAAGCCAGCTTCCAAAATTATGGTAACTACCGATTTTCACCATTCAATTGCATGTAAACATTACAAAAGAAAAAAGTTAAGTGCGTCTAATTCTTGATAACATTAATGACAAAGAATAAATTGTACTTTTTATTAAAAAGAAAAAAAAAACGTTAAAGAAAAATGATGATTCATTTTCTAATAAATGGAATAGTAGATGTATGTATGCTAAGTACGGCTAATAATGGCCGAAAACTGATCGGTGGACATAGTTTTGAAAACCGGTTTATCATAATTTTTTTGTAGGTTTCCGACTATTTTTTCTTTTTTTTTTTTTTTTTTTGTATTTGAAAGATTTTTTTTTTTTTTTTACATGGGTGTCACCACTTATCAAGGCCCAGAGGCCACTCGAGGATAAGGGTTAATAGTTATACATTAGTCATTGTGATTTTAGCATAGAAAACAGTGGGAATTTTGTAACTTGGATTACTTAGAGGGACGGTTCAATTAGAACTTGTTCACATTGGACTTTTTCTTTCTTTTTTTTTTCATAGGCATCAACACATTATCAAGGCCAAGAGGCCACTCAAGGATAAGGGTTAAAGATTGTGCATTAGAAATTGGACAATATAATAATCATTAGTAATGAAAATTTGTTAAATTTGATAACTTATATGGAACGGCTCATCAAGAACTTATTTACGTTAGACTTGAAGACAACCATATTGTAGTCAGCCGGAAAGCAGGAAAACGGAATACAATTCCACAGGCGTGCAGTTCTAATAAAAAAAGCTTTGTTCATGGAATCTACGTTTAGGTTTAGGCACAGATAAAGACAAAAGTTAATTCCAAAAGGAAAAAAAAATATTTGTTCACGTGAAAAAAGGTTACAATGAAAAATGTTTTCACGGCGACATTCGGAAGCTGACAAGTTCAGATAAATTTTGATGTTAAATAAATTCATTGTAAAAATCGCTTAAAATATCAATATTAGTTTTCTATTTCAAAGATAAGTAGTAAAGTCCTAAGATATTAAATTAAATTTAAAAAAGAAACACCTTGTTTATAAAACAAAATAGTTTAATTAGCCCCCAAAAGCGATAGATTCTACCTTCACACAAACAAAAACAAAATGAAGCTGTATAAGCATAGATTCTACGGAAGCCTAAAATGTCAGAAAGCCAAAAGGCTGTGAGAAAATGACGTCAGGTAGTTGAAGGGAGGTAAAGACTGTTGGTTTTCTTTTTTTACCCCAGCCGTGCATCCGTACATTCCTATCGTGAACGTTTGTATAATTTTCACCATGTTTTGATTAATTATTTTTCTGTGTTCCTGTTTTTACATTTTTTCATTTAATTTTTTTCAAGATTATATAAAAATTATGTTACGCTGAAAGTTACATGTTCATTCAATCAAAGGAAATATTAGAATCTTACGTATAAAAATTACGTAAAAAAATGTAATCTAAAAAAAGGAGGAAATATTTTTGTGTAAGAATATTGCATAAACAATACTTAATTCAATGATAAGATCGGTAGTTCAAGAAATTTTTTTTTTTTTTTTTTTTCAAGTTATATCTAATTCATTAATACGGATTTAGGGGCTTTTTCGCAATGTTTCTGAAAAAACAAATTTTTTCTTGTTAGAATTTACAATGCTTTATTTTCATAAAAAAAGTAAAAATAAATTCATTCATAGTTTTTTTACTACTGAAAACCATAACTTTAGTAAAGGTATTTTTTGTTTAAACACAATAATACATTTTCACTGGGATTCAAATAAAAATAATGGGTTCATTATATTCCGTGATCATTATTTGATCATTATTTGATAATTACTGAAAATGCCATTAAAATTGGTTAATTTACTGATTTTTGGATGAATTCTTTTATACATTTTGAGCTTGAGAGAATTTGGTCGTTTTGATGTGCTACCATAGATTGTAGTGTCGTCAGCATAAATGTCTACGAATAATGTAAGGATGTGATTTGGAAGATCATTTATGTACATCCGGAAGAGAGTTGGGCCCAGGATGGACTCCTGAAGGACTCCAGCATTAATACTGAAAGCTTCTGATTTCTGCCCATCAACCACTACTCTTATGAACCTATCAGAGAGAAATGGTTTAATAATTGAGAAGACATTTCCAGCTATACCATAGCTGGAGATCTTGTGAAGTAAACCTTTATGCCATACCCTATCAAAGGCCTTTGATATGTCAAGAGCGATTGCCTTAGAGAGGAAGACTCCATTGAGAGATTCACTAATCCTATGAGATATAACTGTAAGCACGTCTGCTGTAGATCTAGCAGAACGAAAACCATATTACACATCACTAAGAAGGTTGTTTTTGCTGAGATGGTTGACTACTTCTCTATTTAACATAGATTCCAGCAGCTAACTCATGATGCACAGGAGACTGTACTAAGAGGGAGATGAGTGATCACCTGAATTCTTAAATACAGGACATAACTGAAGAGTTTTTCTTAAGTGTTGGAAAGCATTTCTCCTTAAGACAATGCTTAAATAACTTTGTAAGTATGGGAGCTAGTTCTGGTTGAAGCTTTTTCAGCACTATAATTGAAATGCCATCAGGGCCAGTTGCTTTACTGGAATCAAGGTTTTTGATTAGCTTGGCAACATCACGTACAGATATTTGTATGTCGCATAGCATGTTTTCTGATACACAAGGAAATACTGGGGGTTGGCGGCTTTGGTCATAAAGGGTAGAATTAGCTGCAAAGATCTTGGCAAAGAGTTTGACTTTGTCTGATGTTGACGAAATTACCTCAGGTTTATTGATGATAGTTGAGATAGAGCATGCACTTCTGTTGAGGATTCTGGAGAGAACCATGGCTGGCTGATAGAATTTTGCTGGAACTTTTTCGAGTGTATGAAACGGTCTATATCTACGATTAACCATTCCGTCAGGTCTGATACTATATAGGACACATCCTTTTTAAACATGGAACGCAGAGGTAGATCTGATATAAATGTACAGAAGCTATCCCAGTCAGCCATAGACTATCGATATACTGTACGATGGAGAGGTGCGTCTGAGGACTTATTACATTTAATTTTTATCTTAATTGATACAACAGAATGGTCGGAAGACCCAAGCGGAGACAGAACGGAAACTGAACATAATTCAAGGCAAGTTGTGAGAAAAAGGTCTAGGAGACTCACATACTGGTCGTCAGTGTCGGGTACACAGGTGGGTTCGTGAACAATCTGAGGCTATGAAACGGTCTATACCTACAATTAGCCATTCTGTCAGGTCTGATACTATAGAGGACTCATCCTATTTAAACATGAAACTCAGAGGTAGATCTGATATAAATGTGTGGAAGCTATCCCAGTCAGCCATATTATAATTTTCGACATGAGAATTAAATGCATAATATTGTTTTTGCTTAAAACAATATATCTAAAAAAAAAAAAAATAGATCTGTCGACTTTATGTTGACAAACACCAAAAATTCTAATTCTTCTGTAACTATCGTGGCATTTCCTTTCTGGTCTTTAGGCAGTCACAGGCCAGTCAGCAGTTATCTTTAGGCAAAGATTGTCAGTGCTTGACTTGAGTGTCCATTGGACAGAAGGGATGTTTTTCTAATTGCTTCCACCAAACGTGATTCTCAAAAGGGTCTGAAGAAGGTCTTCAGGAGACAGATGAAATTAACGCACCCTGCAAGTTGATCGGTGTGTAACCAAATCGCCCAGCAGGGACATTTACCTGTGAGAGAAAATAAGTCCTTTTGATATACTTATTACAATCTACAAGCCATCTCCACTGTACAAAGATAAAGGTATAGACGGTTCAAATTAAAATCACTTCAGAGTCCACAGTTTAATACGTTACATTCATCTGCGACCGACAGAGCTTTCACCTGGAGAAACAGTCACCTATAATTCCGGATTCAATTTTCGTTTATCATAAATCTTAATTGGTGGGAACTTGATAGCCACAATTAAGTGAATCTGACTTTCTTTCTTTTCTTTTTATGTTGTCACTAACAGTCTACAAATGCTGATATGGGGGGGGGGCCTTTGTTCGTGATAATGTTAAGTGATGACTTATCAGCAGTTGAGGGTTTAGCCAAACGCAAATATTTTTTTGTTTTTGTTGTTTTGTTTGTTCAAAATACTATATGTGACAAAAGTATTCAACTAAGGTTATTCAGCTTTCAAAAGCGAGATTAACAGCAGTATTTCAAATTCGGCATATTTCCCAACGGTCAGGGGCTTTTTTATTCACCTCACTGTCAACTCATAATCACTTCCACTATATAATCACTCGTGCATTATGTATTATGATTATGTATTCAGGTGATAAGTGGGGAATGAAGCTCCCCGCCCCCCAGTCCAAACAAGCCAATCAGGGGTCATTACAACATTATCTCCTTCTCTTCTGATTGGCTCCGTGCCAACCATGCATAATCGCGTATCAAAGTAAATTTCCATCGGGTTGTTTTCACGACGATTGTCCTTGGAAGATGATCTCAGGATCAAGTTCTGCTCCCAAACTTAGCCAAAACAACTTTCAATAATATTCTCTTTAAATCAATTGTTTTGTTAGTGAAACAATATTATTATCATCATATTATTATCAATCCCAAATCCACTAACCGAAGCTACTTTTCTTTTTTGGTTGCGTCATCGACAAAATAAATGGAGTCAGCAAGGCAATTGAGTATTGCCTGGTATTGCTCACATAATAAAAGCTTTAACTTATCTCTATTATAACTGTTATTGATGTAAAATTCGACCAACACAGGCGGTTGGGTCACACAGTGAATGAAGTGGAACTGGAAGCATAAAAGGCATTTGTTCTGGTAGGGAAGAGGCCAGAAAACTTGTTAATAACATTCTGACTGCTATCAGAAACCTGAGCTGCAAAATAAACTTCATAATGCACAACCTACTTTCACATATGGACCGGTTTCCTGAGAACCTGGATTAAATGAGTGACGAGCAGTGGGAGAGATTCCATCAGGAACTGAAAGAGGTGGAGACCAGGTATCAGGGTCATGATGGCTTACTACTGTTGGAATCTGAAGAGAGACCTCTCTGATGTTGAGCATTTCAGAAGTTCAAAGAAACGCAAGTTAAACCCCTGAAGTTTGAACAATCGTGAAACAACATGCAATTTACGTGTACTTATCAATAGCCACCATTCAGTTTACATTAATCGATGTTTCTATCAGGTAATCAATATATGTAATTGGCAAAAAAAGATTTATCTTAAAAACATATTCATGATGATATGTTTGCAAAAAAAATCAGCTGATAATGCCACAAAAATGTAATCGATTTTGCCACAAGTTTTTTTTTTTTTTTTAAATCAATTTAGAATAAAAACCCGACCTGATGGAAAGAAACTGATGCCATTTTCTGATTGAGCAGTGCAAACATATCCTAAATCAGTTGTAGAAATCTAGACAACATTCCAAAAGTAAAAAAAATTGTTGCCTAATGTTATTATTATTTGGATTAATCAGACTAATTTTATTTTCAGTCTTATTTGCACAACGTTTCAATTGATGTAACTTCCAACCTTCTTCAAATGTCTCGCGTCGCCATATTGGGAAAGGGTTAGCTACATACTTTGGAGGTTTCGTATTTAGGTTTTGCTTAAAAGTAAAATAAAAATCATTCCTCATCTCAAAAATTCAAAACTATAGATAACTAGCAGACCGCCCGGCGTTACCATGGCGTTGCCCGGTCATAAAATATTTTTGAATTGAAAGCCAGGTTTAATTTTAGATGAGTAGCTAATCCGTACATGTCCTAGACTTTAAAATTTTACAGGCAAAGAGTAAAGATCTTCCTCGTGTGGACACAAAAAATTATGTGTGGTAATTCTAAGAGATCCAATATTTTTATGGAGCAATTCTGGTTTCTGATTGGTTGCTAGCAGAACTTGCCTCCATTTGATTGGTCAGTTCCTATCGCCAGTGTCTATAAGTAGAATCTTACAATTTTCTTTAATCAAACCTTTCACTTATATGAAAAATATTGCAACAGGGAAATTCAAAGTGTGCCTTGAAGGGATTAAACTAAGAATTGTTACATGATAAGGGCTGTCCCCTTTTCATGTAAGTATAAAAATAGAGAGATTTAGTTAAAATGAAAATGAAATAAAATAGACGAAATTTGAACCTCGTAAATAAGGTTTAGAAATAGATTACGAGAGAGAATTAGAAAATGGAATGTAAAACAAACCATTGTTTAGCTTAGAGATAAAATAGTTTCAAGAAAAGAATGTGCATTGTTAATTCTGTTATGAAAAATTCAATTGAGGAATACAACTACAAGATAATTTAATAAACATGTTTTTAACATATTGGAAATATAGGTTATTGGGAATATAGGTTAAAATTCCTTTTGTAAACAAAGAAAAAAGTTTTGGACACGCATGTCCAGAACACGTGAAAGAAGACACATGTTTTAACATGTGTATGACGTCATGGAAAATGGGAAGTTCTAGATATAGTTAGAAAACTTTAGAGTTAGGGAGAAACTGAGAGAGAGTCTGAGGACGAGAGACGGCAGTCCAGACATGGACATTCGAACGTCTAGAAGCGAGACGGTCACTTTTGAAACTTAGAATGTGAAGCTTTGAAGTCTTGACTTAGAAAACCACGACCGGTCGGGAGAAGAAATAAACCCATCATGTGTTTTTATAAATGTCGTCTTTGTGTTGTAATTCTACCAAAAGGTAAAATGAAAATTGTTATTATATGTCTTGTATATCATGTGGTTTAAAATGTCTTGACATATACATCTCATATCTACAATGTGAACTCTACATCTCATATCTACACTTCTAAGTATGAACATTTAATATATATGAATATCTTTATAACACGAACAATCTCTCTACAACAACATCTCTCTCTCTCTCTCTCTCTCTCTCTCTCTCTCTCTCTCTCTCTCTAAGACACAACGATAAACTCTCTCTTAATAAAACTCTTTTAATAAGACTATTAAATATAACAGAATGAGATGATTCCAATATAATTATCGATTCCAATATTGAATTCCTGGTTTTGATTCTTTTAAAATCCCACTTGTTTTTTTTAATTTTGGGATTATTACAAAAACCCATGTAATATCTATATATTAATCCGATAGCGTGTGTTATTTTGTATGTCATTCTTTTTTTTTTTTTTTTCTGAGTGACTGTCACTTAATTGTTATGACATTTCTTTCTTGTAATAAATAATTTTATAAAGAATTTTTCCTAAGTTTTGGTTTCGGTTTCGATTCAAGCTGATGCACCCAAGTCATATGGATAGACTTTTTTATCTTTGAAATCGCAACTTTATAATATCTAAGAATCGTTAGAAAAATTACTCTATAATAATGTATACAAAATCTGCATAAATTTAAATATCATGTTTACGCATATTTTACGATTGGTCTACGTCGGGCGTCCCTGCTAGCTTAGATGAATACTTTTGCAGTTTTAACAAAAGAGCTACAATAATATCAGGACAATACAATAATCTTTTGGCCAAGATCAAAGTGTAGTATCTGTTCTTCAGATGCGGCACTTCCATTTCTCGTTCTCTTTCAGTGGAGGAGAAATCCTTCCCGACTGAGACAATTTTTATTTTTGTACCTTTTCTCCACATTAAAAAAACGACCCTGGTGTCTAACTCTGTCCCGTGGGGAGGCATTGTAAATAGGTACAATAATATCAGGACGTCTCCATTTATTCTGAACATCCATAAAATGCCAACATCAATATATTACATATGAAAGAGTTCGCTGTAGACTTTCCACATGTCCTACTAATGTAAATATAATTTCAAATGTAAAAAATACACATTTGATGGGAGGGGGGAGTCTATAGATTTTAGTTTTACTGATAGTTTAAAAATCAATAAATAATTATCATTTCATCATTAGTACTAACAACAGAAAATTAAGTTTTAAGCAGAAATAAATAAAGAAAAAAAAAAGTCAATTAAAAGAATCGTTTTAGGCATTGGAAAAATAGACTCAAATTTTTCTGATTGCGATACTCATTCCAATATCCCCAAATTTTCTGATTTTTCCGATTCCGATTAATTGTCCCAACACTAGGCTTACCAAAAATCATTTCAGTCAATATAATTATATTGACATCGTACTCCCACCAAAGTACAACTTTCAGCCGTACACGAAAAACTGAATATTAAAAAACGTGAAAAAAAACAAACATTTATTTGCAGATAATTTACTCTGCTCAGCACTCGATGGTTTGAATGTCGCACTTATGTGTGGCAAATATTAATCGCCGTTTTGTATTGGTTTACTAAGAAGAAAAAATAAAGCTGGTAACATTTACCCACGGTTGAACTGCATTCTTCTAAAGGAGGAACTGACTAGGGCAGGGTTTCTCAACCTTTTTCAGCAAATGTTTCCCCTAGAACACTCGGATACCTACTAGTGCACCCTTCTCTACATGCATCCTTATATAATAATGTTAGCAGTCGTGATAATACATATTGTGTTTATCACATTTATGATTGTGTAGCACGCATTTCGGTATAACAAATCACAAATAGTAAACATCTATAATATAAATCTCACCTGTCTGTTTAAATGTATGTATGTATGTATGTTTGGCTAAAACTTTTGACAAAGGCGACAGATTTTTACGAGATCGGTATCCTTTTGAAGCTCGACCCTTTGGGCGACAAATATCGAAGAATTGGCCCAAAACATTAATTCCTTCACTGGGCACTTTTTTCTACAGGGAGGGGTTGCTTTTTTCGCCAATATTCTCAAAAGTGATCCCTTCTTTTCGATAGACTAGCCCTAATTTAAACCTTCGCCACTTCCGGTCTGGCAAATGACAAAGATGTTACGTTTTTTTTTTTTTTCACATTCTTTTCCTCCTTCGCGGTACGGGTTTGAGCCTGCTTGCCTGCCTACTACCACTTTTTTATTATTGCTCAACACACACCTCCAAACACCTGGGCAACGCCGGGCACCCACGTTAGTATAAAATATAAAGGATTCTACATCAACGCTGAGTATAAAAGATTGGAATTTTCTTTATCAATATTGACAGTTTCAAACCTAAATCTTAATCATTTACCACTATGAATTATATGTAGCAAAAACAAAATTATCAAAAGTTGTACATCAAATTTCAAAATTTAAATAAAATTTGCAAATATATTTTTGCGAAATAAGCAAAAGACAGTTTTGTCAGCTGTTTGCAAAAATAAATTCTACTATGCTTTAACGTTATTCAGGACGGCCTTGCTATTATCAACGTACGTTCCTTGTACAGAAATCGTAATAGGTCGTAATCATGGTCTATCGGCCTAGTCACGCTTGCAAGGACCCAGAACCCATTCGATAGATAACAAAGACTTGTTGAGAACGTGAATCAGAAATCAATTAGATTCAGGAAAGACTTAAGAAACTTTGTCAACAGTTTCCAATGAAAAATTAAGTGAGATGCAATTAAGTTTTCCAATTAAAAATTAAGTGAGATGCAATTAAGTTTTCCAATTAAAAATTATATGAGACGCAATTAAGTTTTCCAATGAAAAATTAAGTGAGATGCAATTAAATTTCCAATAAAAAATTAAATGAGATGCAATTAAGTTTTCCAATTAAAAATTAAGTGAGATGCAATTAAGTTTTCCAATTAAAAATTAAATGAGATGCAATTAAGTTTTCCAATGAAAAATTAAGTGAGATGCAATTAAGTTTTCCAATTAAAAATTAAGTGAGATGCAATTAAGTTTTCCAAATAAAATTAAATGAGATGCAATTAAGTTTTCCAATTAAAAATTAAGTGAGATGCACTTAAATTTTCCAATGAAAAATTAAGTGAGATGCAATTAAGTTTTCCAATTAAAAATTAAATGAGATGCAATTAAGTTTTCCAATGAAAAATTAAGTGAGATGCAATTAAGTTTTCCAATTAAAAATTAAGTGAGATGCAATTAAGTTTTCCAATTAAAAATTAAGTGAGATGCACTTAAATTTTCCAATTAAAAATTAAGTGAGATGCAATTAAGTTTTCCAATGAAAAATTAAGTGAGATGCACTTAAATTTTCCAATTAAAAATTAAGTGAGATGCAATTAAGTTTTCCAATTAAAAATTAAGTGAGATGCAATTAAGTTTTCCAATTAAAAATTAAGTGAGATGCAATTAAGTTTTCCAATTAAAAATTAAGTGAGATGCACTTAAATTTTCCAATTAAAAATTAAGTGAGATGCAATTAAGTTTTCCAATTAAAAATTAAGTGAGATGCAATTAAGTTTTCCAATGAAAAATTAAGTGAGATGCACTTAAATTTTCCAATTAAAAATTAAGTGAGATGCAATTAAGTTTTCCAATTAAAAATTAAGTGAGATGCACTTAAATTTTCCAATTAAAAATTAAGTGAGATGCAATTAAATTTTCCAATTAAAAATTAAGTGAGATGCAATTAAATTGTCCAATTAAAAATTAAATGAGATGCAATCAATTTCCACATGAATTGCGAATCCCAAAGAAAATTGGTTGAGAAACACCTCGTTATGTTACTAGAAGCTCCTAGTCTTTCATCGTCACCACTAAAGGATCTCAGGGGCCCCCTATACGATTTTAGCTACTGCCCACCAGAAGTCACGTAACGCTCCTCTGGTGGGCAATACAGACCATGTTGGGAAACCCTAGTCTAGAGAATATCAAATTCACAAGTGGTCCCCAATCACATGTATACCCCATTTTGGGGAGATGACATTACGTTTTTGCAACTCTTGCTGGGAGGTATCAATGTCCTTTTACAAACAGCAGTTAGAATTCCTAAATGGTCACCCATTTTAGTACTGACCAGGCTCAATATTGCTCAACTTCAGTGATTTAACAAGAGCCAGTGTGTGTGTGTGAACGTGATTATGCTGTATATAAATAATGCAGATTTACTAGTTCATTAATGTGTACAAATATACAGAAAAATATGTGTGTTAACCAGGCCTCAGTATGAAGAGTTCTGTTGTGTCCTGTGTTTTCCTACACCAAGGATTACAATTTTGTGCATAGGAAAGCAGTCCCGATGATATTACAAGAATGAGCTTGCATAGTAATTATCAGAAAACGTCTGAGAAAAATGACTTTTTTTTTTTTTTTTTTTTTTTTTACAAAGAGAACCACATATCAAGACCCGGAGGCCACTCAAGGATAAAGGTTAATGTGTGTGTACTGTAGTCATCGTTTGCGGTGGAAATCTGGTATAATCAGATTATTTATGAGAACGGTTCCATAAGAACTTGTTTACATTGGACTTGAAGACGACAATATTGTAGTCAGCAGGAAGGCAGAGCTCCACAGATGGGCAGTTCTAGAAAAGCTTTGTTGATGGGATCCACGCTTAGGTTTAGGCATTGATAGAGAGTGGGGGACTTTATTGGTAATATTTTGGGCTAGACGAATATGTTTTTTGTGAAAGATTGGCGGGGAGTGGGAGACCATAGATTGGAGCTCAGTCGAACACTTGCCATGAAAATAACGATAGAGCAGAGGCAGACTCACAATGTCTCTTCTGTGGGAAAGAGTTTGCAGAGCAGAGAAAATCGCTTACTAGAATATATTTTTAATTGGAATTCATTATTGAGATGAGTATTATTTATATTAATTTTTATTTATTGCGGACTATTATTCTCATCTTTATTAGTTGTTGTTTCACAACGTTTTGGCCAACTATTCCTCTGGCCTTCGTCAGGTGGTAACCGCGACGGATAGGAACTTTGAATCTCCTAACTGCACTCTCAGCAATCACTGCCATCCATAGTTGTTGTCGTCTCACCATGTTTTGGCCAAGTAAGCCTCTGGCCGGCTTTGGGTAGGATTGAAACTGCCATCTTCAGACAATGCTCATCTGGAACCGTAGAGATTCAACGTCTCTATCAACTTCGCCACGGGCTCCGAAGGGCGATCAAGGTTGGATTTTTTTATCTTATAAATCCACTTTTATCTATTATCTGATCTTACATGGTCGGGTCCATACCGATTGGTATATATATTATTCCTTAATTCGAATTCATTATTGAGATGAGTATTATTTATATCAATTTATTTATTGCGGACTATTATTCTCATCTTTATTAGTTGTTTCACAAAGTTTTGGCCAACTATTCCTCTGGCCTTTGTCAGGTGGTAACCGCGACAGATAGGAACTTTGAATCTCCTAACTGCATTCTCAGCAATCACTGCCATCCATAGTTGTTGTCTCGCTGAAGATGGCGATTTCAATCCCACCCAAAGCTGGCCAGAGGCTTACTTGGCCAAAACGTGGTGAGACGACAACAACTACGGATGGCAGTGATTGCTGAGAATGCAGTTAGGAGATTTGAAGTTCCTATCCGTCACAGTTACTACCTGACGAAGGCCAGAGGAATAGTTGGCCGAAACGTCGTGAAGCAACAACTAATAAAGATGAGAATAATAGTCTGCAATAAATAAAAATTAATACTAGAATATAGTTTTAAACTCTGTTACGGCTGGATAGGATCTCCAAGCAACTCCTGCTCAGATGTGGCAACGTTGTTAAATGAATAGAAGATGAATAGCTTCTTACCTTTGGAATTCCCTCCCTGATAGTATCAACATGCAGAAATTTAAATGTACTGTAAAAAAATATCTTGCTGCAGAACTTCTTACTTTTGTTGTCCTTCTATAAATTTGGTCAATATCATAGTAGCCCTTTATGCTTCAGTAGCAAGATCCTTGGTTTGGAATGAACAAATGTTAAAAAGACGTTGAAGAAGATGAAGAAACTTTTACAGAAATTCTCATGTTGTCCCATGCTAAGTAAAAATGTTGTCCCATGCTAAGTAAAAATGGATTTACCAGATTTACAGAATTTTATTTTTTTTTAAATTAAAAGAAACACATTTAAAGATTTTTAAAAGTTTTTATTGAATTTTTTTCTTGTGCCAGAATTCGAGTAGAAAACCAGAATTTCTTTTATTTCTTGAAAAGGGAAAACAAAAAGTTATTTTACAAATTTCCTTCTTTTTTTTTTTTTACATCACACAAAAAAATAAGTCACTTTTTTTTTATCAAATGACTTTTAAATTTAAAAATTATTTTTTTTTTTTAGAATTTGCTATTTTTTTCTTATTCAATTTTTTACTTAAATCAGTTATTAAAAAAATTGGATTTTTTTTTTTACATTTCCGTCTTTTTAAAATGAATCAATTTTTATTCTCTATCATTCCCACTTTCATAGATTTGCTCAGAATCTTTTAAATCTTTTTTTTTTTTCTTTTTTGTCGGTGGAAGACCAAATATGAGTAAAAAAATATTTATTTTCCGTTTTTTTTTTTATTTAAAATTTTGCATTTGTTCAATTAAAAAAAAAATTATTTTCCTTCTGTGACAAAAAAAAAAAAATAATGTCATCTTTTGTTTGTTTTTTTTTAAATTTTAATAAATGCCTCTTGGGCATAACAGCAACTCCCAAAACGGGAATGAAAGGGGGCAGGAGAAAAAAAAAAAAAGAAAAAAAAATCGCTGTATTATTTACAAAATTTTTGTCAGAGAGGGGATAGAGGAGGAATTGAATCTTTCTTTTGCTTTTAATCAACAAGTCTTGCAAATTGACCAGCGCCATATTATACAATTGGTCAGCAAACACCAACAAAATCATGTGAAACAAAATGACGTCCAATGGAATCAATACAAACCAATTTAATTATTGAAATTAGAGATTATTTCATGGAGATTCCATTAGATTTCTCCAAAGAGATTTTCATGCAAATGATTGTGTCTGTTTATATTTTTTAACTTCGGTCCTCTCTCTATTTGGCAGAGAACTTTTAAAAATATTGGGTTCCAAACAAGGCCATCCCTATAATGGGCTGAGTGATATAACAATTGGAAACTTTTAATGCAGGCAAAAATTTGCAGTCTCTCAGGATTGTGTGTATCGATTTATTTATTTATTTATTTAGCTCTAGTCGTGTTTAGAGAACTTATAGAAACATTGCGCTTTAAACAAGACCATTCCTACGAGAGGCCGAGAGATATGACAATTAGGGTCTTTTACTGCACACAAGATTTCCAGTGTTTCATGATTGTGTCTATTTTTTTTTGTTTAATTCTTAACGCCAGTTCTCTTTATTCTGCAGAGGATTTGTAGAAATATTGGCTTCTGAACAAGACCATTCCTGCAAAAGGCTGAGAGATGTAACGCTTGTAATATTTTATTGACAGCAGAAATTTTTTGCCTGCTAACATTTCAATCTTTTTTGCTTTCACAAAAAATTTAATTCTGAAAAAAAAAAAAAAAAAAAAAAAAATTCTAACCAAGAATCCTTTTTTTTAACTGCGTATAATAAATTACATTTGGATGGTTATAAGTGAGTATGTAGGTTTTGTGAATACTTTCAAGAGATTAGATAGGCCTACAAAACTTAATACACTTGGTTTTTATCAGTTCAGGTACTCCCTTATACTAGAAGGATGATTACAGTTGATCAGATTCTTTCTTCAAGTTCACCAGGATCGGGAGAGGACCATAACACGCTTCGGCACTTATGCAGAACATGAACCCCGCTAGAACAACGGTGTTATGTAGAAATCCATTCTTTACTGTTCTGTATTTTCATCGTTAATAAACTAACGCAGCACAAAAATTGAATCCAACTTGAAAAATTAAATAAAAAAAAAAATGTAGGATATAACGGGCCAACTTACCAGAGTATAGCTACCCGGGGGGGGGGGAGTTAACTATGCCCTTCTAATTTCCAAAACGAACGATTGCTTTCTAGCTATGCTAACAGATGTCAGTTCTTTTATTTCTTTTTTATGGCGGCTTCAAATAACCAAAAGTTTTAGACCAATCAGAAAAAAAGGTTAATTATTCTATTTTTTTCTTTTTTTATTCTTTAAAGTTTATTACCATTTATATAGAGATACATTTTTATCTTTAGTTTATATTTAATAAAAATATCAGAAATACGACACCACAGGTATGCTGTGTAAAGCTAGAACTCTGCTGTAACTCTGCATTTAAAGAAGAAACATCAGAGTTAAACATTTACATATATACAAGAGACATTTATTTACACGGCAAAGTTATGAACAATACAGAGTGGGTTGTATATACACGCATATGTAAAGTTATATGAACGAACATGCTTGAAATTGAAAGTGTTCGCTGCGTGTATTGTTCATTGTGCATACGTATGTCTGGTGTTTGTATGTGATCACAAGGGTTCATTAAAGTAAATGTTGAATGTTCATTGTGTATGCGTGCATGAGTGTTTAAGGTATACACGTGTATTCTTTCTTACCTTGAAAAGGAAAACGCTCTGTCGAAGCGTGTTCGCTTCCACAATTTGAATGAAAGAGAGAGAAAAACAGAGAACGGAATAGGAAGTAGAAAAATGCTATTTGTCGGACAGATCTATTTTTTTTCCTTTATTTTATTGCACACATTATTCTCCCTACATCTTTTCACCAGTCTTCTTCAGATATTAAAAGCTGTTATCTTTTTTATTCTTAACTAGGGGGGGGGGGGTACCCAGCGTGGCCTGGGTGTTTGTAGGTGTGTGTGTGTGCGTGTTGGGGCGGGGCAGGGCGGGGCAGGGGTGATCAAAACAACCCTGTTTTAAAAATAAAATAACGTTGGCCGGGCGTTTGGAGGTGTAAAAGAAAAAAAAAGTTTTAGTAGGAAAGTAGGCTTGAACCTCGAACCTTTGACGTGGAGGTGGAAACGAAATGGAAAAAAAACCCTGGGACCTAACCATCTCGGCCACAAGAGAAGACGAATGAAAAGCATCTTAATTTAATGTTTAGAAAATGAAATTGACATGTGTGAGAAACTTAAGTCGCGTGATGTTTGACCTTGAAACATGACGTGGCTGCAAGCCAGTTTTTGCTTGTTTTATACTGAAAAGTGAAAGAAACATGCGGCGATCGAAATATCTGGAAAAAATAGCATGTGAAAGTCGGGCAAATTAAATACACATGCGACCCCCGTTCTTAAGTCGTAGATATTATCATTTAGACGTGATATAAAAAGTTTGAAGAAAAAGCGAGCCGATGAAAAAAGCCTTTTGCAGACATACACAAAAAGCGAACATACATACACACATTTTCGCTTTTATATATATAGATGACATGTGATGTGACCTCCTGATAATCTTTATTTTATTTATTTTTGTAACTGTGAATCCCTGAATAATTTTTATTATGGACTTTATATGCTTATATTCTTAGAAAGCATATAACGTAAATCTTTTTCGCTAATAAAAGTTATAACCTTTTGACAGACTTACAAATGCTGTTTACTTGAAAGTTACCTATCTCTTAATTAATTTGTCATTGTTTATAAAATTCATCAATTAACTGATCACGGTGCTTATTATTTCGTATGTATACCATAAAAACATAATACTAATCTCACGTAGATATTTTTCCTCCGTTTTTAACTGATGTGTTAATTATCTAAAAAAATTCAAACCCCTTCTAGTAAAAGACCCTGTTTGCAGTATCACTTGTCCTCTTATAGGGATGGCCTTGATTTTGAGCGATTTTTAAAATTATATTCCGTTTATATGATGCATGTTATTGGCATGAAGGTAGATGAAATAAAGGGGACATTTTAAATGCATTTTAGTGTGAATGAAAGACTATTTTTCATTATTAAAGAAAAACGAAACAGTATCAGCACATGTCCATTGTTTCAAACTAATATATGTGTGTTCCAAGAAAAAAGAAATCCAGCAGAATATGTAGGCACAGATAGGAACAGAGCATAAAACAGGAAAAATTAAAACAAAATCATTTTTCTGTTGGTCAAATATTTTGTTTCGACAAAGAAACTTTAAGAACTAAGTGTTTATAGAATAAAAGTCAGATTATATATAACAAAAAAGTTGGAAGTGCTTGTGGGAGAGAAAGTGGTTAAGGAGAGTAGAAAATGGAACTTGGGTTTACTTTCAGAAACCTCATAACTCTTGCTTCATTTATTGTCTTTTAGTCCTCACATTCCACAAGAGATATTTCTGATAAAGGCGGAGGAAAAAATGCTGTTTTCTGGGCCAGAATCTATAGCATCTAACAAGTTGGCAACTTTTTGACCTTAAAGTACTATTTTTTTTTTTTTTTTAGCTCCTCACATCAAGTGGCTTCATGCCTTGTCTGGAGCGATTTCCATTAAAAAAAAATGAGATTGGTAGTAGGTAAGGGTGAATTTGCCACATCACTTAACATTTTACCCATTCTTAACTTCCTGCTTCCACACATAAATCACTCATCCATTGCTTTCAAATATTACTTTTCCTGTCATCCATCTTTTTCTCTTCCCCTTTTTTCTTTCATCTTTTTCTCCCACTCACCATCCTCCAAATATCCCCCACTTTCTTTGCAAATTCACTACTTAATCTCCCACTAATCATTTTATCCCGATTTTTTTTTTTTTTTTTTTTTTAAATTTTTGCATAAATAATCTGACCTCAATTTAATAAATGTTTATTTTATGACTAGGTATTCATCTGCTCCCCTCCCCCCTGCGAAGATGTGGCACAAGGTTCAGAAAGTGGGATTGAAGAGTCAGTGCCTTCAAGGAGGAGCACTGTGGACTGCAAAAGATGCCTGGACAGCCCCGTCGGCATTCACTGGTTGAGGTGCCTCCGTCGATTAACAATAATCTAACCCCTTCTCAAAAGCTGGAAGTCAAAACCTGACATGATAATAGAGATGCAACATTCTGCGATAGTTTCATTGGAAGCGAAATAGATTTGTTATCTATTACAGAATGCAAACCACTCTCCTTCTATTTCACAGGAATCACCGTTAGCTCCCCAAAACAGCCTAACAATCTATTTCGCTCCTAATGAAACAATTGCTAGATGTAGCATCCCTATAATATTACCTAGCACCTTCTTCACTGGTGAGAAGCATTAGGCTACGAAATGCCATGGCATAAAGAGTTCCCACTTACCAAATACCTAAATAAATGTGTACTCTTGTTGAATAAATGAATAAAATCTATAAATATTAATATATAGTTTTTATACCTCCATTTTCTATTCTTCTTTACTATATATATATATATATATATATATATATATATATATATATATATATATATATATATATATTAGTGTTGGGTCGATTAATCAGAATCGGAAATCGAAAAAATCGGAAATTTTGGGGGGTATCGGAAAAATTTGTGCCTGTTTTCCGATGCCAACAACAATTCTTTTAATTGGCTTTTTTATTTGATTTTCTTTAAAGAAAAATATTCTACCGCTGATAGTAATACTAAAATAGTTAATATCTGTTGATTTTAAATTACCAGTAAAACTAAAATCGATAGATCATCCCTCACAAGTGTGTCTTTATGTTTAAAAAATATCTGCACACGTGTTTTTATGGTAATCGTGAAAATAACAACTTTATAGTTAAATATGTAGAGATTTAGAAAGAATTCGAATCCGGAATTTAATACGGAATTGGTAAAAATACAGAAATCGTCCCATCCCTCATCTATTATATATATATATATATATATATATATATATATATAAAAGTGTGTGTCTGTGTACATTTTCCTACGCAATAACTCTGTCAATTTTCAGTCTACAGACTTGAAATTTGATATACAGGGTACTGAGATTTGGGAAAATCTCTGTGATCGGTTTTCGGCCAAACATTTGGCAATTAAGGGGTCAAAGTCTAACGATTTGACCTTTGAGAACTCTACCAAACTCCTCCGACAATTTTGGGTCTAAACACTTGAAATTATAGATATAGGTTCCTTGGACATGGATCTAACTTAATAACTTGATTTGAGTCCAAAACAATAAATGTTAAGGGGTCATAATAGGGATCAAATTTTTAAAAATGGACCGCTTTTTTTTTTTTTTTTTTTGCTTAACATACACCTCCAAACACTCGGGCAACGCCGGGCTAAAATGCTAGTATATATAAGAAAAGTATAAGGACCCAGCCAACGAGAGAAATAAAAAGGAACAGATTTTGGTCATCACCAATTTCATTTTGACCTTTGCACATGCACATAGTTTCTGTAAACAAATATAAAATAACAGACTTGTTCAGATTCCTGTCAGCAAGATTTATGTTGCATGTCGAATGTTTTTTTTAATTCTTATTTATAATTTAAAACAAAATTTATTTATATTGAAAAAATATACATTTTACTTCTGACCTACATTTTCGATGGGTTTTTTTAAATTAACTGAAACTGTTTACTTTCAAGGACTTTTGAAGACCAGAATTCATTTGGATGAGTGAATATACGATATCACCAGATCGTTTTTTTTTTTTTTTAATAAACACCAGCATCCATTTGGTTTTGTCAGCAGAGGAATAGAACATGTGCTCACAATGACAACATGGATGTATAATATTTTATACTGAAACATTTTACCGATAGTTGTATACAATATTATACATCTATGTTAGTGCTGCTGTGAACCCACGTTCTATTAAAATACTAATTACATGTATTGCATTTTAACCTAAAAAATAAAAAAAATAAAAATCAACGTCAGCTTCATACAAAAGTCAGTCATGTTTTTCTCACACAGCCATTTTATGTTTAGGCCCTTGTGTCTCAACATTAACAAAATTTCTAATCAATAGTTAAAAAAAAAAACAATCTTTTCGAACTGTGAATATATTTCATAGCAGCTTATCCCCTACCCCCAGTTTATCTTCTCTTTAAATACTGCATTGGTTATTATGAAATGTCTTTCAATTTTTATCAACTAGCTTTCCAATTTTATCGACTAAATTTCCTGTGGTAAACCAATTAATCCACTGTTGATTTGTGTAATTTTTTATGGATTTCTTTTCTTTATCTTTTTATTTTGCACAACTAATTTGTTTTCTGAATTTAACGGCTTTCTTTTTTGCTTTTTTCAATGCTTATTTTGCAAATATTAAGAAATAATAGAATCAAACAGTGTTTACCAAAATTATTCTTGGCACCCAGACTTAGGGTCAATGATAGGATTAAGGGCGAGTATGCTTTGTAAGAAATAAATAATAAATGTAAACTATTTATTAAAAAAAACAAAAAAACAAATCCGCAAAAAGTCAGATTACAAATTAATACCGTATTAATTTGCCCTGTTACTGCTTAAAAAGTCAAATAAAAGTAGTCCGTTAAATTTAGGAGCCATTTTTTTTTTTTTTTTTTTTTTTGTATCGCTAGGTTGAACGACTGATTTTATTATCTAGAGAAGATAACTAAAAACTCAATTTTCGCAATTGTCTTTGAAAAGTGTATTCATTAATTAAAAACGAAATATTGGAGTAAAACCGATGGTAGCAACTTGCCATGTCGCAATAATGAAAATATCATAAAATTACAAAAAACGATAAGGTATAATATGAAAACAGTTTTTGAAAACAATTAACGAAAATTGGGGTTTTACTAATCTCCTCTACATAAACCCGTTGTTCAAACTAGCGCCATTTTATTAACCATGTTTACTAGAAATTTATAAGGAACCCTGTGGCCCTGTACAGATAATATGAACAATTATGCACGTATTTAGTAGACTGCAAGAATATTTGCAAAGCCAAAAGTAACTTCCCTTCTCCACGTCATGTCAATCAAGGGAGATAACGCTTATGTATTAAAACATTAAGGGGAGATAATCTTAATAAAATAAAATATAAAGGGGAGATAAATAATACTGGTCAACATTTTTTCAATAGAATAAATACGTGTTGGTTAACGTTGGTGATCTGTGAAATTGACTTCTTCTGAAAAGAGTTGATTGTTTTGAACAAAAATAAATAAACATAAAAAGAAAGTTTTAAAAATATTTTTTTTAATAAAATATATTAAATTTGGCAAGGAAGCGGTAAAACTCCTTTTTTTTTCTTTTATATAAAAACGGAGACTTGTTTGTATTTTCAAATCTCAAGGAGTTCTAACTCATTTTTTAGACTATTTAATAAAGGGAAATAACTCTTGTCTAACTTCATTCTGGAAATAAAAGAACACCTTATCTCGTAATTTAATGTTTAAAAAATAGTGCTTGTTCAGATATGGTCGACAGATCGCTTTTTAAAAATGTGTTGTTTTTTTTTTAAGCAAAACAACTGCTATTGTATTTTTTTGTAAAAAAAAAAAATAAATCTATCGCTATCGGCTAAAACAAATCATCAAATATTACATTGACGAAAAGGGAGATAACTGTGTCTATTCGATCATTTTTTTTTAAATTTTACTACATGGTGGAACGATAAAAGTGTCGCCCCTAAAAAAAAAAAAAAAAAAAAAAAAAACACTACAAAAAAAACTTTATTATGTAGTAGAACTGACATCTATTCAATGTAGCTGCCTTCAGCTTCAATCCCCGCCTCGATACCAGTCCAGAACTTTTCCACACATGCTGGCGGGAGCTCGGCAAATACTCAACAGATGGCAGCGATCAGGCTGGCTTTGGTGTTGTGGAAGTCAAGTTCATGATGTTCTTGACATACGTTCAAACGAAGTAGTCCAGTGGGTTCAAGTCGGGAGAGGAGTGGGACCAGAGAGAGAAGGGTACAAAGTCATAGCACTCCTTCTGAAGCCAAGCTTTGGACTTGTCGACACATGCCAAATCCTGCTGCCATACCTAGGGTCTGCTAGCGGCCACCTGATTGCACCAGGGGATCACCACACCCTTCAGAACATCCAGGTACACTTTAGTGTTGACTTTCAAGCTGACTTCAAAATAGAGGTGGTATGATGTGGCCCTCACTCACTTAAAACCACACAAAAGACCATAACCGTGGCTGGAAACTTTGTTTTCATCACCCGAGGGACATCCCTGTTATTTGTGGCAATCCAGTGATGCATTTTGATGGTGCTGGCAATGGTCCTGTCATAACTTGGATGGGTAGAGAGCACGAGTTGTATAGCAGCACTTCGATCTCGCTCATTAAACATTGTGTCAGTTTCAGACATGATAGACGGCTCCTATCGTTCTTGGGATTTGTACACAACTGGCCAACTAGTAGATGGTCTGCAGCAACAAAAGAAAACCAGTTTTTATCAAATGGAAATGGAATCATCTAGTCTTTTCCAGGGCGGCAATTTTATCGTTCCACCCTGTAATTTCGACATAGCACATATTTATGTAATGGTGTTTTTATTTAAAATGCATTTTTGGATTTTGTTTATATATTCAATTATAATGTACAAGCAACAATTTTTAGATGTACTATATTTTGAGTAATTTATGTCGCCAATAGTAAAGTTTTCCTTATGATTTGTAGGCCATTTAATTACAATATAGATGTTCGTTTTTGACAATACAATTTCGGAAATCAAGGAAGAGAAAAGTTATTTCTTAGTTGTGGTCCTTCATTAAAAAGTCAAACAAGCATAACGATTGGTTATTTGCGAACAATAACCTTAAAATATAGAAGAGCCGAAATGGTAAACAATTTTTTGTTTTGTTTTTTCTCTTTTTCGAAACATATTTTGGCAAGGAAATGTTTAAAAAAAAAAAAAAAAATTTCAAAATTTTTTTTTTGTATTTACAGCAAATTAAAAACATTGCAAAAAAAACAAAAAAAACAAACAAACAAAAAAATTAAAATTCGTACATTTAAAAATTAATCTTAAAACTGCTACAGAACTCCAGATGAGGCAAGGTCACAAAATCCAGAAGTGTGTGTGTTGAGTATTTCACATATTTACTGATTGAAACAACTTTTGGTTTTGGTAAATTAATTAAATTCATTTGAAGACTTTGTTGAATAATATTTCTTTACTTAATCTATAATTATTATTTAATTGATTTTAATTTTTTTTATATTTAAAAGAAGTTTCTGTAAATAAATAAAAAACAATTGGATTCGAATTTATTAATTAGTTGAATTATATTTGGACAAAAGCATTTTTTTTATTACATCTATTTTATTTAATTCATTATATGTGAAAAACTAATGTTTTTTTAACTGTATTAAGTTAAAATTCATTTTTTTTCTTTTCCATTTGTTTTAGTATTAATTATTTCTGAAAACTTATTTACAAATAATTCACTAATAATCTCAACCCCAAAATTCCTTGCTACCAATTTACTATTACTCTTAAATCCAAACTTATTTATGATTTATTCACTATTAATCTCAAAGTTGTTATTTTCAGGACTATTGTCAAAAGTCAATGCATAAATAAACATTTATATGCTCAAGTAACATCATGTTTAATATTTTCATATATAAATGTACTAGAACGTTTTATCCTAAATGCTATGCACGGTGTAGAAAATAGAAATGAGCGTGATAATTAAATGAAACCAACATCCAATAAAAAACTATTAAAAAATGAATAATTAATTAATGAAAGTTCGTTTTTCAAAGGAATATGCAAATTAGTTAACCTTTAAAAAAAAGTCAGTTCATATCATATTTAAAAAAAAATATTTCATTTTTAATTATTTCTTTAAAAATAAGTTCACGAATGTTTTAACCTACATTTTTAATGAGGGCATCCGAATTAATTTACTTCAGAAGAGTTTCAACAGTATAAGTCATTTGAATCAGTAGATACGCAAAATAATCAACATTTTTGTTGGTCTGTCATCCTTAAGTTCTTATTCATTAACATATTTATTTATATATTTATACTTTTTTTTTTATCAAATCTTAATATTTTAAAAACTTGTCAGGTTTTGTGAAAAAGATGTCAACTTTTGACAATAGTCCTGAAACTACCAATTCAATATCAAAACTGACCAAATTGATAAAATTGGGTCTACTTTTTTTACAAATCCATAAAGTCAGGCTTTTTTTCTTTTTTTTTTTGCACGTATAAGCAGGGCTATAATAACAGCATATTCTTTTCATTGTTTTGACTCTCGAGCGTGTATCCACTAATATCTTTTTTCTTTTTTTTTTTTACATAGGCATCACCACTTATCAAGACCCAGAGGCCACTCGAGGATAAGGGTTAAAGAGTGTACAGTAGTCAATTGGACAATATAGTAATCGTTAGTAATGGAAACTCGGTAAATTTGTTAACTTAAGTGGAATGGCTCATCAAGAACTTGTTTACGTTGGGCTTACATGCTTTTATATAGAGTGATGCAGTTCTCGGTTGATTAACGGTGTCTAACTGTGTCGGATGTATACTCGAGAGTCAAATTAATGAAAAGAATATGCAGTTGTCATACCCCTACTTATAAGGAATGGGTAGCCCAAGTTAGTCTCAGAAATAATCAAAGCAGCTTATGATTTGAAAACTGCAAAAAAATGTAAAACGGTAGACAACACTAACTACTAAGCATGGTTAGGGTTAAAAATTTTTAATCTTCAACTTGCCAAAAAAAAGTTGAAAACACTTACTAAAAAAAAAAGAAAAGAAAGATCTAGCTTTCAAAAAATGTGTGTGTGTGTGTGTGTGTGTGTGTGTGTGTGTGTGTGTGTGTGTGTGTGTGTGTGTGTGTCCCATTGAGCGTAGTTTAACTGTTGTATGATTTTCCAAAGAAGGTAATCCTTAATAACTTTCTTTAAAAGGTAATTTTACAGAATCACTCACATCTTCGAACAGTTTTTATTTCTACATAATCTTATCTACATGAGTCTTAATAATCAAAAAATAATATATGTGAACATGATCTACATAATATATAATAACATTCATTTATTTATTGCGGACTATTATCCTCATCTTTTTTTTTAGTTGTTAGTTCACGAATTTTTGACCAACTATTCCTCTGGCCTTCGTCAGTCCAATTAATTACATAATATATACCATTCGGTATGGACCCGACCATGGAAGATCAGATAATAAATAAATGTAGATTTATAGGACCAAAAAATCCAACCTTGATCACCCTTCAGGGCCCGTGGCGCAGTGGATAGCGACGTTGAATCTCTAAGGTTCCACAGTGAGCATTGTCTGAAGATAGCAGTTTCAATCCTGCCCAAAGCTGTCCGGAGACTTATGCTACAATATTTTTTACTATAATGGGGTATGATCTCGCACAGTCGAGCGATTCTATTTATAAACGATGCTGCTAGGAACTGACGAATCAAATTAATTCCCGTCCTGCTACCAACCAATCAGAAACCAGAATTGCTCCATAAATATTAAACCTTTCTGTAGTAATTTCGCATATGTTTTTTCCGTGTCAACATGGGAAGAATCTTTTGCTTAGTGGATTCCAACTCGAGAACTGTCTACTGCAAAACAGTCACCTCTCAGGTCTTGTGTAGAACAATGAACCATCGGAAACTGTTCTAAAACTGAACATGGTTTACACTTGTAAGCATTGTCTGAAGATTGCAGTTTCAATCCTATCTGTGAGGATGCAGTTAGAAGATTCAGAGTTCCTATCCTGTCGCAGTTACCTCCTGACGAAGGCCAGAGGAATAGTTGGCCGAAACGCTGTGAAACAACACCTAATAAAAGATGAGGATAAATAAAACTCATCTCAATAATGGATTCCAATTAATTAAATAATATATATATAATAATATATATCAGGAATCTAGATTTAAGAAACTTATTAAAATTGTATGATTTAATTAGAAAATAATTAGTAACACTAAAAGATGAAACCTTTTAAATTTCGGTTAAAAAAAAAAGCAGCAAGAGGCAATAGAAGTATAAAAAGAACAGACATAGCTGATCTAGAGAGAGGGGGGGAGGGGGAGAGAATTCAGCAATATTCTGGAAAATATGAGAAGCGAGTGGAGGGGGGGTAGTTATATGATTTTTCAAGAGGAGCTAATCTTTAATCTTTTTTTTTTTTTCAATAATATTCTGAAAATGAGGAAGGTGTAGTTAATTGATTTTCCAAGAGATATAACCTTTAACAAGGAGAAATAACCTCCTTTTAAAATGATAATTTTATAGAATCACTCCTATCTCCATATTGAACTTTGTGCCATCGTTTTTATTATTTCATATACATAACCCTAACTCTGATCCTAGTGAAAAAGAAAACAAAATGGTTGGAGACAGGAGCAAGTCTATAAAAATACAAATTAAAATTTTTTTTTTTTTTTTTTAATTCTCACTTATTTCAGAGAAGTTAAAAAATATGTATCTACAAATTGTAAAAGAATTTTTTTTTTTTATTAAAAAAAAAAAAAAAAAAAAAAAAAGATGAAACCATCGGAGGGAAAGAAGATTCACTGGATATATAGAACTGATATCTCCAGTCATTGAAAGCAGTAAAGCCATTTTGGGATAATTGGGGGAGAGAAAAATGATATCCTTTTAAAAATAAAAATAAAATTAAAAAAAAAAAAAAATTTTAAATTTTGGGCTTTGATTCTTATTTTACAAAACATTGAAAGTAAAGCCATTTTGAAAACAAAAAAGAATGGGACCTTAAAAAAAAATGGGACCTTTTTAAAACAAAATATTTTGGATTTTTTTGTTTTGATTCTTATTTTCCAAAACATTGAAAGTAAAGACATTTGAAATCATAGAATGAGACCTTTAAAAAAAAAAAAAAATGGGACTTTGATTCTTATTTTACAAAATAAAGTAAAAGCCATTTTTAAAACTAAGAATGGAACCTTACAAAAAAAAAATAGAATAGGACATTTAAAAAAAAAACAAAAAAAATAGAATAGGACATTAAAAAAAATAGAATAGGACATTTAAAAAAAAAAAAAAAATAGAATAGGACATTTAAAAAAAAAAAATAGAATAGGACATTTAAAAAAAAAAATAGAATAGGACATTTAAAAAAAAAATAGAATAGGACATTAAAAAAAATAGAATAGGACATTAAAAAAAATAGAATAGGACATTTAAAAAAAACAAAAATAATAGAATAGGACATTTAAAAAAAAAATAATAGAATAGGACATTTAAAAAAAAAAAATAGAATAGGACATTTAAAAAAAAAAAAAGGAATGGGACTTTTTTTTAAAACAAAATATTTTAGATTTTTGGCTTTGATTCTTATTTGACAAAAACAAGAATCATTTTTTTAAAGTTCGCTTCTCCTTTCATTCGTTAAAATCTTTCTCACAAATTTACACATGCAAATACACTAATAGAAAAATAACGCAATGTCTTTGCCATGAAAAAAAAAAGACGAATTCAATTTTTTGTTTACCATTATTGTAGAAAAGGAAAAAAGATGCAAATAATTGTCTTCTTTTTTTTGATTTTATAAAAAGTTGAATTTGATTGGAGCGTTTTGAATATTTTTGTATATTACATAAAAAAAATCTTTATGAGTGCGTAGTTTAAAAAAAAAAATAAAAGGTCATGGGTTACTTTTTTAATTTTGAGCCAATCCTTAAAAAAAAGAATGTGGATAAATTAATAAAATTTTCGAATAATATATATATATCGTTAAAATAGATAAATAAATGTTAAAAAAAAAAAGCTAAGGCGCTTGTTTAAAATTCTGTCACTATGAAAAAAGAAAAATAAAGAAAAATAAGTATTTTCTTACTTTGACAGCAAATCCGCATTCACCTTAAAATGACAATTTTTATAAGTTTTCGGGTATGCTGAAAACGAATATCACATTTAAATTTGAGGCAGACAAGTAGTTTTCCGAATATTAAGATCTTTATTATTCAATTTAATCCATTATGTTTTCACTGGTAGCCATGTTTTTCCTCAACTGAACAGGTACTAATGCACATGTGTACTACAAAACACCCCTCTCTTCCTCATGTTAAGAATGGCGACCGCCAAACATTCATTAAGTAATAAATTGGGAAAAAAATGTCTTAATATCCAGAAGACTACTTGTCAGCCCCAAATTTGAATGTGATATTCATTTTCAGCAGACCAGAAAACCTATAAAAATCATCATTTTAAAAGTTGAGTGTTGGGCTGTCTTTAAAGTAAAAATTCACCCAAAAATCTGTCCGACAGAAAGAAAATACTGTACATTAAAATGTACGAAAATTAATCAACTAGTTTCATTTTTTTGTAAAGAAAATTATTTTTAAGTGAATCTGAGTTTGTCCCGTGTTAAGAATGGTTTTCTAAAATCTTGATTTGGGATTATTTCCCTTTCTTCTTTCAGGATACTTTCATGACGGCTTTGCGAGATCATTGTTCGTAATTTAGCCATAAAATTTGATCTTCTTATTTAAAAATAAAACTACTTGATCAACTTATGTGACTTTTGGAATATGATATTTTCTTTTCTGTCATGGATATGTACTTCATACAGATTTCCTTTATTTTTTGTTTTTTCATAAGGAAAATTCCGGTCAAGCACCAAAAATAAAATACACCCCTGCTCCCAAATAGTTGAGACAATTCAGGATTTATTTTTTGCCCAGTGTTGTTATCATAAATTTTTAAAAAGTGTTTCATTATTTTGTACTAGGTGTAAGAAAGCCTTTTACTCCAATAGTTTCTTCCCTAGAATTGCTAGATTTTGGGACTTCCTTCCGGGATTCTGCTTTCCCAACTGTACTGACATGCAGAAGTTCAAATGTAATGTTAACAGACATCTTGCTGCTTATCTCCCTTCATAATGCCCCCACAACTTATGTCCTCGATCGCCTTCCCCTACTTCAAAGTGGCACTGTGCCTTGCTTGGGGTGAAAATTGAATAAAAAAAAAAATGAAATTCCAGAACAAAGTTATAATTTTAAGGTTCTTTCTTAATTATTTTGAGTGGATGGGTACTCTAATAAACCAATTTAGGTGGGTGGGTACTCTAATAAATCAATTTAGGTGGGTGGGTACTCTAATAAACCAATTTAGGTGGGTGGGTACTCTAATAAACCAATTTAGGTGGGTGGGTACTCTAATAAACCAATTTAGGTGGGTGGGTACTCTAATAAACCAATTTAGGTGGGTGGGTACTCTAATAAACCAATTTAGGTGGGTGGGTACTCTAATAAACCAATTTAGGTGGGTGGGTACTCTAATAAACCAATTTAGGTGGGTGGGTACTCTAATAAACCAATTTAGGTGGGTGGGTACTCTAATAAACCAATTTAGGTGGGTGGGTATTCTAATAAACCAATTTAGGTGGGTGGGTACTCTAATAAACCAATTTAGGTGGGTGGGTACTCTAATAAACCAATTTAGGTGGGTGGGTACTCTAATAAACCAATTTAGGTGGGTGGGTACTCTAATAAACCAATTTAGGTGGGTGGGTATTCTAATAAACCAATTTAGGTAGGTGGGTACTCTAATAAACCAATTTAGGTGGGTGGGTACTCTAATAAACCAATTTAGGTGGGTGGGTATTCTAATAAACCAATTTAGGTGGGTGGGTACTCTAATAAACCAATTTAGGTGGGTGGGTACTCTAATAAACCAATTTAGGTGGGTGGGTACTCTAATAAACCAATTTAGGTGGGTGGGTATTCTAATAAACCAATTTAGGTGGGTGGGTATTCTAATAAACCAATTTAGGTGGGTGGGTACTCTAATAAACCAATTTAGGTGGGTGGGTACTCTAATAAACCAATTTAGGTGGGTGGGTACTCTAATAAACCAATTTAGGTGGGTGGGTACTCTAATAAACCAATTTAGGTGGGTGGGTACTCTAATAAACCAATTTAGGTGGGTGGGTATTCTAATAAACCAATTTAGGTGGGTGGGTACTCTAATAAACCAATTTAGGTGGGTGGGTACTCTAATAAACCAATTTAGGTGGGTGGGTACTCTAATAAACCAATTTAGGTGGGTGGGTACTCTAATAAACCAATTTAGGTGGGTGGGTACTCTAATAAACCAATTTAGGTGCGTGGGTACTCTAATAAACCAATTTAGGTGGGTGGGTACTCTAATAAACCAATTTAGGTGGGTGGGTACTCTAATAAACCAATTTAGGTGGGTGGGTACTCTAATAAACCAATTTAGGTGGGTGGGTACTCTAATAAACCAATTTAGGTGGGTGGGTACTCTAATAAACCAATTTAGGTGGGTGGGTACTCTAATAAACCAATTTAGGTGGGTGGGTACTCTAATAAACCAATTTAGGTGGGTGGGTACTCTAATAAACCAATTTAGGTGGGTGGGTACTCTAATAAACCAATTTAGGTGGGTGGGTACTCTAATAAACCAATTTAGGTGGGTGGGTACTCTAATAAACCAATTTAGGTGGGTGGGTACTCTAATAAACCAATTTAGGTGGGTGGGTACTCTAATAAACCAATTTAGGTGGGTGGGTACTCTAATAAACCAATTTAGGTGGGTGGGTACTCTAATAAACCAATTTAGGTGGGTGGGTACTCTAATAAACCAATTTAGGTGGGTGGGTATTCTAATAAACCAATTTAGGTGGGTGGGTATTCTAATAAACCAATTTAGGTGGGTGGGTACTCTAATAAACCAATTTAGGTGGGTGGGTATTCTAATAAACCAATTTAGGTGGGTGGGTACTCTAATAAACCAATTTAGGTGGGTGGGTACTCTAATAAACCAATTTAGGTGGGTGGGTACTCTAATAAACCAATTTAGGTGGGTGGGTACTCTAATAAACCAATTTAGGTGGGTGGGTACTCTAATAAACCAATTTAGGTGGGTGGGTACTCTAATAAACCAATTTAGGTGGGTGGGTACTCTAATAAACCAATTTAGGTGGGTGGGTACTCTAATAAACCAATTTAGGTGGGTGGGTACTCTAATAAACCAATTTAGGTGGGTGGGTACTCTAATAAACCAATTTAGGTGGGTGGGTATTCTAATAAACCAATTTAGGTGGGTGGGTACTCTAATAAACCAATTTAGGTGGGTGGGTACTCTAATAAACCAATTTAGGTGGGTGGGTACTCTAATAAACCAATTTAGGTGGGTGGGTACTCTAATAAACCAATTTAGGTGGGTGGGTACTCTAATAAACCAATTTAGGTGGGTGGGTACTCTAATAAACCAATTTAGGTGGGTGGGTATTCTAATAAACCAATTTAGGTGGGTGGGTACTCTAATAAACCAATTTAGGTGGGTGGGTATTCTAATAAACCAATTTAGGTGGGTGGGTATTCTAATAAACCAATTTAGGTGGGTGGGTACTCTAATAAACCAATTTAGGTGGGTGGGTATTCTAATAAACCAATTTAGGTGGGTGGGTACTCTAATAAACCAATTTAGGTGGGTGGGTACTCTAATAAACCAATTTAGGTGGGTGGGTATTCTAATAAACCAATTTAGGTGGGTGGGTACTCTAATAAACCAATTTAGGTGGGTGGGTACTCTAATAAACCAATTTAGGTGGGTGGGTACTCTAATAAACCAATTTAGGTGGGTGGGTATTCTAATAAACCAATTTAGGTGGGTGGGTACTCTAATAAACCAATTTAGGTGGGTGGGTACTCTAATAAACCAATTTAGGTGGGTGGGTATTCTAATAAACCAATTTAGGTGGGTGGGTATTCTAATAAACCAATTTAGGTGGGTGGGTACTCTAATAAACCAATTTAGGTGGGTGGGTACTCTAATAAACCAATTTAGGTGGGTGGGTACTCTAATAAACCAATTTAGGTGGGTGGGTACTCTAATAAACCAATTTAGGTGGGTGGGTACTCTGATAAACCAATTTAGGTGGGTGGGTACTCTAATAAACCAATTTAGGTGGGTGGGTACTCTAATAAACCAATTTAGGTGGGTGGGTACTCTAATAAACCAATTTAGGTGGGTGGGTACTCTAATAAACCAATTTAGGTGGGTGGGTACTCTAATAAACCAATTTAGGTGGGTGGGTACTCTAATAAACCAATTTAGGTGGGTGGGTACTCTAATAAACCAATTTAGGTGGGTGGGTACTCTAATAAACCAATTTAGGTGGGTGGGTACTCTAATAAACCAATTTAGGTGGGTGGGTACTCTAATAAACCAATTTAGGTGGGTGGGTACTCTAATAAACCAATTTAGGTGGGTGGGTACTCTAATAAACCAATTTAGGTGGGTGGGTACTCTAATAAACCAATTTAGGTGGGTGGGTACTCTAATAAACCAATTTAGGTGGATTGGTATTCTAATAAACCAATTTAGGTGGGTGGGTACTCTAATAAACCAATTTAGGTGGGTGGGTACTCTAATAAACCAATTTAGGTGGGTGGGTATTCTAATACACCAATTTAGGTGGGTAGGTACTCTAATAAATCAATTTAGGTGGGTCGGTACTCTAATAAACCAATTTAGGTGGGTAGGTACTCTAATAAACCAATTTAGGTTGGTGAGTATTCTAATAAACCAATTTAGGTGGGTGGGTACTCTAATAAACCAATTAAGGTAGGTGGGTATTCTAATAAACCAATTTAGGTGGGTAGGTACTCTTATAAATCAATTTAGGTAGGTGGGTGCTCTAATAAATCAATTTAGGTGGATGGGTGCTCTAATAAACTAATTTGTGTGGGCGAGCACTCTGATAAATCAATTTGGGTGAGTACTCTAATAATCCAATTTATAGGAGTTTTTTAAAAGAATGATTTCGGTGGGTTGTAACGTCCCAATTTTTTAGGGATTTACTTTGATAGTCTTTTTTAATGGAAAGGTACTACAGAATCTCATCTCAGTGCATTCTGATAAAGGTTTTTGGTTCTTGTCCACAATACCCCCCAGCATATTAAAAAGCAAAAATGATGTATGCATCGATAACAGAAAGTTACATAAATTGATCAATTAGTTTTTTTTATAAAGAAAATCATTTTTAAGCGATTAATGAGAATTCATTGGCATTACAACAAACATTTTGCTCATTTGATTTGTTGTTGAATTATCTCCCTTCTTTGTTTTTTGAAATTTTCAAAATAGCAACACAAGACCGTCATTTCTTTGTTACTCGTAAAATTTGTTTTTCTTACTGAAAAATAAATGTATTTGATTATTTTTTGTGATTTTGCGAGTATGGTACATTCGTTTCATCACAGAAACCTACATCATATAGATTTTTCTTTATTCTGTTTTTTTAATATACGTGAAATTCTGAACAAGAACCGGGTTTTCCTTTGTTTTAGAATTTTTTTTTTTTTTTTTCTTTTTACTTAAATTCACCCCTAACAAGGCATATCGCCACTTGGACGTAAGGGGGCTACTATTTGGGACTATGCCTAGGAATGATTAACAAGATGCTAGTTTACATTACATTTAAACTTTTGCATATCAGTACAGTCAGGGAAGCAGATACCTGGCTGTAATGGTTTTTTTAAATTGCGGTTTATGAGCGCTAACATGCACATCCGGGTGAATTTTCATATCAAAAGATGCGGTTATGATATTGTTGGGATTGATCCAGGCCGATGATGAGACGTTTTAATTTTAATTGAAATTGTTTTTACTTAATGCAGAAAGGGTAATAAAAGAGGCATAGTGATGCAGGGGTTTTCAATAAATGCATATTTTGTTTATAATTCGTAATTAGCCGAATTGTACTTTGATTTAAACACATTTAAAATTTGATGCAGCATCACAAAATATAAGTCGATGTTATTCAGTAAAAAGAAAAATTAAAAATCAGAATATTTAAAGGTAGATCCCATGAAGGTTCAATTTACTAAAAATAAAAATAATGACTTTCTATGAAATTGATACTACATATCAAAATAACCTTTGACCTACCCTAATTTCAAATCAATTCTAAGTTTTAAAAATAAAAGTCTCTTTGAAACCGGAAAAAAAATATAACTCAAAGCAAAAAAAAAAAAAAAAGTTACCCTGACCAAAAATAAAATTCTACCGCAGATAACCGGTGCTTTCATCCACATTTGTGATTTCCGATTTGGTATCCGGTGACATGGAACTCCACGCTGTATCCTGACACCTTTCGAGCGATAGGCAGGTCGGAATCAAGCTTTCGAAAACACAGTGGCTCTGGACATGCCAAAACTCGATGGTCAACGAATCAATCCACTTTTCCAGATCCCTACCAATTTTCCGTCCATTCACACGCGCACGAGTTTCCGCTTGAGTCACGTTTTCAACTTTCAACAGTTTCCGGAATTCGGAAAAATCCAGGTCTTTATCAAGATACTGACCCTGAGGTCCATTATGAGAAGAAAATATTTCCGATACTGAGATCGGGCGTTCCTGAAAGAAAGTTAGTGGTGTAACGAGGAATTTGACCTCGGCAAACGTCTCCCACTTGTGGAAGACTTTGATTGTCCAGATACCTGGCCGTAACGGTTTTTTAAATTGTGGTTTATGAGCACTAACATGCACCCCTGGGGGAATTTTCATATCAAAAGATGCGGCTATGATGTTGCTGGGGTCGATCCAGGCCACAGAGACGGCTATTTCATTACCTTGACCCCAGGAGTGCCGTAGGGCAATGTCACTATAGGGCCCCATGAGTTGGGCATGATTACGGAAAATGAGTTCCTTTGGATCAAAGTCAGTGCCAACCTGGAAAAAAAAAATGGGAACAATAAATTTGAAAGAAATTAGGAACAATTAATTTTGGGGAAAAAAAATAGGAACAATTAATTTGAAAAATAAAAATAGGAACAATTAATTTGAAAAGAAAAAATGGGAGCAAATAATTTGAAAAAAATGGGAACAATAAATTTGAAAAAAAATAATAAATTTGAAAAAAAAATGAGAATAAATTAAAAAAATAATTTGAAAAAATGGGAACAATAAATTTGAAAAAAAAATGTGAACAAATTTAAAAAAATGGAAGCAATTAGAAAAATAGGAATAATTAATTTGAAAAGAAAAAAAGAATAATTAGGTTTGTAATATCATTTTAGTTTACCATCCATGTGATGACCCAAAAGTAACTTATAAATATGCAATATAAAACATCGTCTAATTTGAAGTTAGGTTTTCTAAGTTCGAACAGGGCCATATAGTCGCAAAACAACGAAAGACATTGTTAGTGTGAAATGTGAAGGTCTAGTTGATCACAAAAGCCTGATGGTTTGAGAAATTGTGTTCTGGTTACAAGAACTTTGATCAGGCAAGAACAGTAACGCCTGAAACTGTGCACAAGTTAATCTAGCAAAAAGCTAATCATCTCACAGTCCATTACAGTTTTTTAGGACTCTGACAAAAAGTAAAATTCATCTTAAATATGTTTGATTATTTTTTTTTTTTTAGTTTTGTACTTGGTGGCTTCAAGTTTATATCGTGTTTAAAGGTCAATTTCATTGAGTTTTTTTTTTAGTTTTTTTTTATTTGTTTTCGCAGCAGTCTAGCACAAGACTTCTGGCTCTAAGCATGCGGTGATTGCCCAGAATTCTCTCTATATTTAAACACAAAAATACAGAGAAATCTTTATGATGTACATATTCGTGATGGAATGAAAAGATCATATGCCAAAAATCACATGAATGGATCAAGTAGTTTTATTTTTAAATAAGACAATCAAATGTTTATGAAGAATGGTTTTCTTGTCTGCCATTTTGCAAACAATCTCAAAAAAACAAAGGGAGTTAACTCAAATAATATTCAAACTTATAATATTTATGTTGCAATACTTTTGGAGCCCTAATGATTTATTTTTATATAAAAATAAAACTACTTGACCAATTTACATGATTTTAGGAATATGATATTTTTTATTTCGTCCGAAAATAGAAATTTTGTTTTATTTTTGTTTATTTTGGACAAGCACCAAGCCTACTTCTCAGGACATTACGTAACATACATAGTTCCTCAACTTGTATTCGAGTTCAATGCAATTTAACAAACGTTTAAAAAAAACAAATCAAATTTTACAAACAAAAAGGGTCGATGTATACAACATGTAGAAAAGTAAGATTATTCAAAATCTTGTGAAAAACTTATTGTTAAAGTTTTAGAGAGGGGATAAATTTTGATACATGCACGCACAACATACAATAATGCACTGCTAGAAATTCAGAAAGGGGAGTTTGTAAATTGAGTTACTTGGCTAAAAGACCAGTTTTAAAAAATTAAAGTAACAGAGTAACATTTTATTGTAACCTTACCTAGAAAACTATACTTGACCCTTCCTAAAAATTGAACAGTTCAATGAAAAGAAATTGGTGAAATATGGAAGTTCAAAATAGATTATCATGAAAACTCTTTGATATACTTTCAATGACGAGTAAAAATAGGTATCTATAGGGTAGAACGATAAAAGTGTTGTGCTAAAGAAAACAACACTACAGCTTTATTTTAAAACTTTTATTAAAAAAATCAATTCATGTAACTTGATTATGTAGTAGAGCTGACATCTGTTCAATATAGCCGCCTTCAGCCTCAATCACCCCCCTCGATACTGGTCTGGAACTGGGAGCATACCTTTTCCACAAATTCTTGGCGAATACTCGACGGACGGCAGCAATCAGGCTGACTTTGGTGTTGTGAGGAGGTCATGTTGGTGATGTTCTCACCGTATGACCAAACAAAGTAGTCCAGTAGGTTCAGGTCGAGGGAACAGGGGGGGGGGCAGTGAAAGAAGAGTACAAAGTCGTATCACTCCTGAAGTTAAGTTTGGATCTCTTTGCAATTGTGGGCTGGCAACGAGTCCTGCTGTCACACCCAGGATGTGGCAGCGGCCACCTGATTGCACTAGGGGATCGCCATACTCTTCAGCACATTCCCTGGCAGTAAGCAATAAACTAACCCGACCCAGGAGCGTAACACACCTAGGACCATCCAGAACCACACTTCACCCCAACAGATGCAAGGCCACTCCTTATTAGAGGAGGATTATTAAAGGGATATAGCTCTCATTGACTAAGAAGAAAAAACATTTTGCAATAAACAATTTAAAACACTAAAATAATCACTTTAACAATAAAATAATTTTAAGTAAAAAAGAAAGTCCTCTCCATAAGAGAATGAAAAAGAATACACAAATACTATGCCTGAACAATACTATCTTAATGAACTAAAAATGAAACAGTATTAAATAACAAAATAATTAAACTTGTTAATTAACGGACACAAAACCGATTGTAAATAAACTGGTTCAGCAATTTCTATGACTAATTTCATTCAGCACATTTTTTTTTTAATTAACTACATTTCTATATGATAATAAAACTATTATTTTTCAATTTTATAAATTCTATTGTAAATAAAATCAGTTTCTATTAAATTTACAAAAAAGTTTTTTTTTTTTTTAAATAGGTAAACATTTATCATTGGCTAATCGAAAACAACTTGTTCGTTGTTGGCTATTCGAAAGAAGAGCAACTTTTTAATTAGCGAATTGAATTTTTTAAAATTTTAATTAAGTGCATTTCCATATTTTCGTGTAAATAAAATCATTTTTATTAAATGTAAAAAAATCTTTACAAAAAAAGAAAGTTTATTTTATTTATTTATTTGCGAATTATTACCTTTAGTTCACAAATAAATAAATAAATATACAAATTATTCATCTCAAAAGAATTCCAATAATTAAATAAAAAAAGTTTGTTTTTTCAAGCAGGTAAACATTCGCCATTTGCTAATCGAAAACAACTTGTTCATTGCTGGCTATTCAAAAGATCAACTTTTTAATTGGTTTATTGAATTTCATATTTTGTCGCTAGAGGCTACATAACTAGTGTCCCAAATGATTTATTTCAAAATGTTTTTGTTTTTTTAAATCTTAGGAGTTTTCTTCTCCTCTAAAACAGCAGCACCTAAATATAACCTATTCAGGCCGTGCCAGATAAAATGAATTGAAGTATAAATTCAAAACTCTCCAAGGAGGCTTAGATTTAGCTGATACCCTTTTCATTTCAAAAGATAAACCCAGGATGTATACTAGAAACATTTAGGATTTCCATATATTTTTTTAACTTTGGCCTGAGAATTTCAATTAAAAATAAAAGTCAGTTTCATTGTATATTTCCAATTCTGCGTTGATGAGAAATAATAGACCGATTCATCTCCTCCTTTCTCCTCTTTGGGCAATTTTTCTAAATTAAAGATGTAAAATGGGTCGGGGGGGGGGGTCAATGTAGAATCTGAAATATACACTAAAACCTGACATTGCCCGGTAACACATTTCCATATTTTATCTATATATATAAAAGTGAAAATGCATGCTCGCATTTTGTGTATGTCCAAGAAAGGCTTTTTTCAGAGAAGCGGTCGGTTGGCTCACAACTTTTTAAAACTTTTTATATCACATGTAAATCGTAATATCTCAGATTTAACAACGGAGCTCGCCTGTCTATTTAATTTGCTCGACTTCAGGAAGATAAATATTCAACAATTTTCGCTCGCCGCATGTAGGTTAGGCCTTTTCCTATAATGTTTCCCCCTACCCCCAATGTCTTGGGAAAAAAAAAAAAAGCATTCCCGCACTAAATGAAATGCTACCCTGCAGTCAAAAGTTGACCTCATTAAGTCATTAAAACGTGCTCCTGCCAATTTAAGTAATTAAATAAATTCAAGCATGTTTCTGCCAGTATGTTGCAGTGGCGCAATGGTTAATGTCAAACGTTTTTGTTTTTTACACTTTAATTTCCAACTTTTTTTTTTATTTTAACCCCCCCACCCCAGAGTTTTGATTTACCCAAAACCACACACACCTCCAAACACCTAGGCAACGCCGGGTACCCCTCGCTAGTTGTAAATAAAATAATTTTTTATTAAATTTTAAATCTTTAAAAAAAAAAAAAAAAAAAAAGAAAAAAAAATTATTTTGTTTATTTACGGACTATTATCCTCATCTTTATAATTGTCGTTTCACGACGTCATGAAACGACAATTATAAAGGTGAGGATAATAGTCCGAAAATTGGACATTGCCCAAGTGTAAAACATTTCTCTTAAAACTTCTATCTTTCTTCTCCATGTATCTCTCGTTCCTCCTACTCCCAGCCCATTTCTCTCTAGCTGAACACACACACAATTTTTTTTTTTATATAATAGATTGCTCAATGAACATGTCAACATTTTCTTTTCAAATTAGTAAATAAAATGACTAAAAGAAAAAATCGATCCCACTCCTGTCCATCCCAATGAAACCTTGCACAGTTGACCTTCAAAGAATAAACATTTTTTTTTTTCTAAATGTTAAATATTATTTATCCATGGCAACGCTGATCAAAACTATACCAACTTTGTGGGTCCTTATTTTGTAGTTGTTTTTTTTTTCTTTTACTTTTAGCTTGACATACAAGCACACATACACAGTATTTCCAGTAATTATAAGAGCAACTTGACTCCTGAAAAAAATTTCAAAAACTACTCTGCAAATATACCCGATGAACCAAGTGCAAGAGAGATTCAAACAATTGCACTAAAAGGGAAAGTCAGAATCTTGACTATGGGAATATATAAAATAACAAGTGAATGTTTGGCATCTTGAACAAACTGATAAGAAAATTTTAAACAAAAGCAACTTCCCCTTATATAACAGACTAGCAAAGCTACCGGGTATTGCCTGGAGTCATAAAAAAAAAAATAATAAATAGAAGATGTTAAATAGTATTAAGTTTCTTACATTGCTATCATACTTTGGGGTAATTGCACCAAGTCCGGGATAATTGTGCCAACTAGCTAAAAGTGCTCTTTAGGCAACCACGTGTATAAAGAGCACTTTTTTATTTGGCGCAATTACCTCAAAGTACGGTTCTAGAAGAGAAATATTTTTTATGTGAGAAAATATCAAATAAAATTCAGGATGCCTTCAGAGCATTAGCACACTTACATTTCTCCCATTTCCTATTTTTTGTAGAGAAATGACAATAGTTAACAAATAATAAATTAAGAGTTACCATTTTTCAATTTGAAAAAAAATGCTGACTTATTTCCCAGGCTGTATTAATACTCATGATAACACTAAAAATTTTGTTTAATTCTTGATTAAATTCAATGATAAAAATGGCCATCTTTTTAAAAAATTTTAAACATTATTTTTCCGGGATTACACTAATTAAAAAATACTAACTTTGTAGGGGTTTATTGTGTATTTTCGAAATTTTAACAGGACATACAAACACATAGACAACTACCTTCCATATAATAGATTAAAATTCTACTCAATTTTCGGTAATCTCCAAAAATACTGTTAGGGCTTACAACATGGCCGCCAGAAGAGTCACGTGATCCGGTTGATCCAAAACATGAATCGTGCAAATGGAAAACGCAGCCTTGAAGGCAAACTTTGACAAACAATCACAATTTGTTTGTATTTAATTTTTTGTTGATATAATGTTGTTATAAAAATAGGCAAACTTTGAGAAACAATCTTAGGTTGTTTTTAGTTAAAACAGTGTTTATAAAAAGTATTTTATTCAGAACAAACAAGTGGTCGACTAGATGTATCAGAATTTTAGGCGGAATTTTTGACACCCCCAACAAAAAACTGCGAATAAAATATATAAAACTCGTAATTTCTGTTTTTAAAGTGGGTTGTCAATTTTCTTTATGAAATATACTTCCAAAATAAACTATTACAGTCGTTTAAAACATAATAGAAGTATTATTTTTTATTTTTTAAAAACAATGTTTACAAAATGTCTACGCACGTTCGTTTAAATATAAACTGTTTTTTTTTACATCATATTTTTATAACATTACATCTTAAAAAAAATGAACACCTTGTTTTAAATACCATTTTTATGAAAAACTCTGAATAAAATATTTTTTATAAACACTGTTTTAAAAAACAAACAAACTGTGATTGTTTCTCAACAAAAAATTAAATGACCGTTCTAAATAAATTATTTATTATTATGATATTGAAAAACTGTTTTTGTACTTAATTATTATGCTTGTTTGTCAAAGTTTGCTTTAAATTTGCGTTTTCCGGTTTCGTAATACGGCGATTCATGTTTTGGATCAACCGGATCACGTGACTCTTCTGGCGGCCATGTTGTAAGCCCTAACGGTATTTTTGGAGATTACCCAATTTTCTTATGTTTATGTATTAGTAAAAAATAGATATCTGCATCAAAGAGCTTTTCTGTTAATTTATCATGAACTCCAATTTTTCACTTGTCTTTCAAGAAGCATCCATTTTTTTTTATATATATAATCCAAAAATTGAATAAATGTATATTATGGACATGTGGCATACATCTTCCTCCCCAAAGGTTCTGATTTCCATTTTTGTAACCTACCTCCAATCCTTGCAACCGTCCCAAACTCTCTCCCGAGCTGTGGACGTAATAATAAGATTTTGGATGGACGTGACTCTCTAATGTGTAAACCCTGCCGGTACTGGTCAGTTCGGCTGAATACTTGACGAGGATGCCATGAAAATGGTCAGCCTCAAAGAAGACGGTGACCTCTTGTAGTTCTATGAAGCGTAACTTACACCGTGTGTCAGTGTCTAATATACGCCGTATTGAAAGACGAATGAAAGAATGGAAAAATGTCCGATATGCATCATCGACTTTGGTTTTTTTATCTAAATAATGATAGTCGTTCTGCCAGTAACTGTTAAATCCGGGATAGGCTGAAAAACAAAAAGACAGATTATAGATTAAATGAGGAACCAGCAGAATCCACAACTTAAACATCTTTTTTATTTTATTCAACAGCATATAAAGCATATTTCAACGATGTAGGCCGCCAATGGCAAGTAAAATCTGGAATCGAGATAAATTTTCAGATGTGCTGCAGTATAAGGACCGTGCTATCATTGGAATCATCCGAGTGGTTTATGGAAAACAGTGGAAATTGACAAAATGCTAAACGTCTAACCCTAACACAAAAAAATTAAAGAAAACGTTAGATTTATTATACATAAAAAATCTAAATATTTAATTTGAACAACAAAAAAAGTATTATAAAACTATTGCAGTTTTTTTTTTAATTAAAAAAAAAGTTGTTTGTTATTCAAATAAAAATATTTAATCATGAAATTTATCTTTTTCTCTTGATTTGCATTTTTATTTTCTTAGTTTCATAAAATTATTGAAGAATATTGTTTTCATTTTTCAAAGAATTTTTCATTCAAGTTGTTTTCATTTTTTAATTAATTTTTCATCGAAATTGTTTTCATTTTTTTAATTGATTTTTCATCGAAATTGTTTGCATATTTTAATTAATTTTTCATCGAAATTGTTTTCATTTTTTTAATTGATTTTTCATCGAAATTGTTTGCATATTTTAATTAATTTTTCATCGAAATTGTTTTCATTTTTTAATTAATTTTTCATCAAAATTATTTTAAATAAATTTTTCATCAAAATTGTTTTCATTTTTTTAATTAATTTTTCATCGAAATTGATTTCATTTTTCAACTAATTTTTCAGCGAAATTTTTTTCATTTTTCAACTAATTTTTCATCGAAATTGTTTTCATTTTTCAACTAATTTTTCATCGAAATTTTCATTTTTATTAATTTTTCATCAAAATTGTTTTCATGTTTTTAATTACTCATCAAGTCAGAATACAAACCAAACTCTCTCTCTCTATATATATATATATGTGTGTGTGTGTGTGTGTGTGTATGTCTTGGAAGTTTTTAATCTTTAAAACTATACAAAAAAAATATTTTTTATCATTTGTTAGAAAACTATTTAGTCAGCAAGTCATTTAATAACCTGCAATCACTGCATCAACTTGCTCTCTCGAATTCACTATAGCACCAATGTAATTTAAGGGATCATCAGTTGTTTACCATGAACCATTGTTTCAGGGATTTAAAAGCAAAACAGTATATCATGGCTCCACAGCAGTGTTGATCAAACACCACCTCCCTTAATCTTAAGAAAAAGACGTCTTACAAATATTAGATCTAGTTTCCTATTCTTAATTTAGCTAATCTATTCACGTTATAAAAATGAATTTCTTACCTGTGAGATTCATCTGTTTCCAAATTCAAAATGGACATATTTTTTAATTTACCAGTCTTGTATTCATAAGATTAATCCATTTGACTACTTATCTACTATGATTAGTATTTTGTATGTTTACATTCTTATTTATTGAAAATTAAAACTATATAAAGGTTAAAAATATTTATAAATATATACACTTTTTTTTATTTTATATAATAAATTTTATACATTACTAATATAGTTTTGGATTTCCTTTACTAATATATTCTGGTTAATTTTATAAGATTCAAAAGCATCAGGATAACGAACAAATGCTTTATTTTACTGCTTAAATATTTTTGTTTTATCCCCACCTTGTTTTATCATCCTTATTACTAAGCTAGAAACTGGTGGTATAAAATCACTCGGGGATAAGGGTTATAAAATATATATATATATATAGATATATATATATATAACATTGTGGGACTATTTGGGAACTGTTTCTCAAGCTTTTAAGCTATGGGTGGATAAAATAAAAATCAGTGATAATTTATGTGCATAGAGAAACCTACACATCTATTTACATAACCTCGAAAATAATTGAAGCATTATTATTATATTACTAGCATGACGAGTGTACTGGTGTTGCCTGGTGGAAGTATAATACAAAGCCAGAACATATTCGGTAAACGATCCTCCATGGAAAACAAATTAAACTACAGTTGTTATTGGAAGCCACTGCTGGCCCTTGAAAATAACGGGCACTTGTGGCTGTGACTAAAATGAAATCATTTTCCACTGGTGGTTTTAGGTGATTACTGCTGTTATAGGAATACAGACGGTGCTATTTTTTAGATATGATATAAAAATTATATTTAACTATATACTGTATTATAATAATAATTCTCTTGATAATAATATTACTAATAACAAAAAATTAAAAACAAAAATGAAAACAAAAAGACTTTAGGGTAAATTTATGTATATATATAAAAGCGAAAATGTTTGTGTGTGTGTGTGCGCATTTTCATGTATGTTCGAGAAAGGCTTTTTTCCGATAAGTGATCGGCCGGCTCACAACTTCTTAAAACTTTTTATATCACGTCTAAATGATAATATCTATGAGTTAACAATGGGGGTCGCCTGTCTATTTAATTTGCTCGACTTTGAAAAGATAAATATTCAACATTTTTTGATCACCGCATGTGGATTAGGCTTTTTCGTATAATGAAAGCAAAACTAATTCTGGCGGCATAGTTCCGGTCGCGATCGCCAGAAACGTCCAAAAGCAATCAGCTTTGATCAATGTGGAGTTTCTCCTTATATCAGACAATTGCTATTCAATTTGGACAATCCCTTTTTATGGGGAGCTGGTTTTCCCCCAACATCTTGGGAAAACAAAAAAAAGCTGCCCCACAGTAAATAAAATACTGCTCCACAGTCAAAGTCAGTAAGTATGGGCACCTGCCAATTCTTAATACTTAAATAAATTCAAACATATTTCCGTTACTATTTCGTAATGGCCCAGTGGTTAACGTTGCAAGTTTTTTTTTCACACTTTAATTTTCAACTTCGCCTCAAGGGTTCGGGTTCGCTCTTTCATACTTACCTACCAAAATTTTTTATTTTTATTTTAACCCCCCCCCCCCTGACACATTTGTTTTGATTTACCCAAAACCACACACACCTCCAAATACCCCGGCAATGCCGGGTACCCCCCACTAGTATTATCTAAAATATAAAGAGCAGTTGTATGTGTGCATGTTTGTATGTCTGGCTAAAACTACAGAACAACAAAACATACACCCACAAAGTTGATATTTTCTTTATCAACATTGTCCTGGATGAATAATATCTACAATTTTGAAAAAAAATTATTCTTTCTTTGATCCTGAACTAGTACAGATTTCATCAGAGGATGGGGTAGGGGTGACAGTTTTCCAGCCAGATTATGTACTAACTAAAGGGAAGTAACTGATATTTTAATCAAGGAGTTTATTTCCTTAGAAATTGTGTGTGTGTGTGTGTGTGTGTACGGAGAAAATAATGGGTTGGGCAAAGAAAGAAAGAGCCATGACGTGTTAGGTAATTGCTTTCAAATTCAGCGAAAAGTAGGAACATCAGATGCGATAAAAAACATGTGCACGATGCCCGGCCATCAGTTATAAGTCGGACAGTTGCGAGAAGAATGGAAGTATCTTGAGATCTCGTTCGGGGCGGTCTGCTTTGTTGTCGCTGTTGTTGTTGTTTCATCCAAGGCGCAGGTGAAACGCAAACAAATTCCAATTGCCAGAGTTCCTAGTCAGCCATTGCAGCAACCAGCTCAGTTTCCTCTTCAATAATGAATTTCACTGTTACACATGGATGTCTAACTCTCCTTTTTACATCTGGAGTTCAAAGTAAGAGCCTTCGTGCTGGTTCATCATGGCGACTAATATGACCGGCAAGTGCTAGATGTCTCTGTCTCACAATACTGGAAACACGAGGTAGGAACCATACAATGACTTGTTTGCTGGGTGATTTTTCGAGCATATGTTGTAGGCTAGTAGAAGCATATTTGAGGAATATTTTAGCATGTACAAGGTAACCAAAAAGAAGAATTAGAGAGAACAAGGCTGTCCTTTTTGTATTCTTACCTTGATTGCTGTAGCCAAACAAGTAGGTGTCGACACTGTTTATGATGTCCTGATTCACGACAGGCTCAAACTTTCGAGCAAAGAAGATTGGCTTTTCGTCCATGTTCTATATGAATACAGGAAAATAAATTAGAAAACAAGCCAAACATGCAAAGTCCCGCTTAACAAGTGGAGAATTTACTTTCACCATGACTAATGTTTGTGCAAAATTTAAAAAACATTCAAGGTGTGGTTATTGACAAAAGTGCAAACAAATCAATAGATGAACAATTTGGAGTCAATTTTACCCTCATAATTGTCCCTAAGGGGGCAACCAGAGTTATCTCGGAAAATCCGTTCTGGCAAAAATTTACTTTCGCCATGACTAATGTTTGTGCAAATTTAAAAAAAAAAATCCAAGGTGTGGTTATTGAGGAAAGTGCAAACAGACAAACGGTAATGAATTACTAAGTCTAATCCCCACTTTGTTGGGCGACTAAAAAGGAAAACATTGGATGCTAGTTTTTATTATTTTGTAGAGGAATAAGGAAAACATCAAGTAAGCAAGTAAGTACCTTCCCCTTAGCAGTGAACAAAAATGTAAAACAAAGCAGAAGAAGAAATCTCACCATAAGCCTGTGAAGATCTGAAGACTTGAAAACGTTTGGAGAGCAGCCGCACCAATCAACGATATGCTTGTACTGACATTTGCAACCTAATTTCCGCCGCCAGTTGGTGATTCGCAGATTGTTGTCTACAAACATTCCACAGAATTGACTGTTTTGGAGAACCGTGTGAAAGAAAGACTAGAATGCAAAAAAATAAATAAATAAATATAAAAAATTGTTTTTAAATAATCAATATTATCAAAAAAGAATTTTTTAAATCAATATTATCAGGTTTTAATCAATCAATTTGTAGAATCATCATCATCATCACTAGTTCCATTATTATTCTTACAATCATCATCATCATCATCATTACTATTACTAGTCATCATGATCATTACTTTCATGATCATTATTATTATTGCAATCACCACCATGATCATTATTATTAGTCATCATTATGATTATTACTACTTTCATCATTATTATTGTTAATAGGCATTATCATGATCATACTTATAATCTAAATATTAATTTACTTGTCCGTACGTCCAGTGTCACAAAAAAAAACATCAATGCAAACATTAATTAATAAGAAACGAACTGCCTCCCTTTATAGTCTCTCTTTATCAGTTAAAAATCATTAAAACCATTTTCTCTCCAAAAAAATGTTCAAAATAAAACAAAAAAACATGGCCGTCTGTTTATGGTTTCAAATTGACTATTTTATTTTATAATTTTCAAAAAAAAGTCATGTGAGGAGACTTGTAAGTTAGTTCGTTTTTTTTTTTTAATTGTAGATTCTTTTCAAAATTCAAAAAAATGTGCAAATGAAATGACATCTGTTCTTTTATAAAAAAAATTATTCAGAAAAAATAAAACATTGGGTTGCATGTTGAATTCTCATTTAAAAAAAAAATGTAAATTTTAAAATTAATCCTTTTTAGCTTTTAAAGGTTAAAAAAAAAGAATTTTCTAAAAAAAAAAAATGTTTAAATTCATCATTATTTGTTTTATTTCTTTTCTATTAATTTTATTTATAATGAGTTTTAAAAATGTTCAACTACCATGGAACTTCCATGTGTTCTGCTAGCAGTAGTAATAATAATAATAATAATAATAATAATAATAATAATAATAATAATAATAATAATCTTGATTTGTACTTATGCAGAAGAAGAACGATACTATTGTTAGAAATTTCTAGCCAGTTTATGTAAAATATCGAAGGTGCCGAATGAAAGTTTCTCAATTTTTTTAGATCCACAAACGATGGCTAATTTTTTCAATGAAAAAATATTATTTCTGTTATTACAAAGGCAATTCAAATGAAAAATTAATTGAAAAAAAAAATAAAAACAATATTCTTTTTTGTTGTTACAAAGAAAGTACAATAATTATTGGACAAATAATCCAGAAAAAAAACCCAACTAATTGTAAGGTAAGTTTCATGAATAAATACTAATTGTAAGGTAAGTTTCATGAATAAATACTAATTGTAAGGTAAGTTTCATGAATAAATACTAATTGTAAGGTAAGTTTCATGAATAAATACTAATTGTAAGGTAAGTTTCATGAATAAATACTAATTGTAAGGTAAGTTTCATGAATAAATACTAATTGTAAGGTAAGTTTCATGAATAAATAATTATTTTTCAATAATAAACAACTGGGCAAGTCACAAAATCTCTACATGAGTTTATTGTGAGAAAAAAAAAATTGTGCGGACATTAAATTTTCTTTTGTTTGTTAAATATTAATTTATAGGAGGAATCTATTAAGAAATATACATTTTAAATCTGTAAACATTAGGTCGTTATCCAATATGGCCCAAATGGACAGTTATTTTGAATACTTCGTTGTTCTTTACCTAATGATTCCATATTTCTCAATGGATTTTATCTTGAAAAGATTTTGCATAGAATATTTTAAAACAATAACAAAAATTTTTCTTGCAACAAACTCACGCTGTGATTTCATGACTTTCCCAACAACTGATAACAAAGAAAATTTTTTTTAATGATTTTTTTTATTGTAATCATGATAAAAATTTAGTTTTTATCCCTCCTCTCTCTCTCTCTCTCTATATATATATATATATACAGTGCCATGCAAAAGTATTGGATACATTACATTTTTCTTCATAACTTTAATTAGGGTTCAAGATTTTACTTAAAATTTGGTCGGTATATTCCTACTACTAGTCTTATTTTAAGATGTTTTTATTCAAATAATGATAAAAATTTATATTTGGGGTAGTAAATTACAAAATCAAAGTTTAGAAAGTTTATATGTAAAGAAAATTATAAATTAACAAGCGCAAAAGTATTGGATACATTGATTTAATATTTAGCTGCATAGCCTTTGTTTTGTTCAACAGCTTCCAGTCACTTTCTATAGTTGCACACATGTTTTTTTTTTTGCAAAGATTTGCAGGTATTTTGCGCCATTCTTCTTTGCAGAACTCTTCTAGTTGTTGACTATTTTGTGGATTCCTCTTGTGAACATTGATATTTAATATTTTCCACAAATTTTCAATTGGTTTATGTCTGGAGATTGACTGGGTCAAATAAGAACGTCAATTTTGTTATTTTTAAGTCATTCCTGGGTTAGTTTGGCAGTATATTTGGGATCCATGTCATCCTGAAAAACAAAATTGCTATTATGTCCCAACAAATCAGCAGATTTATGGAGGTTTTTTCCAGAATATCCCTGTACAAATGCCCATTCATTCTACCATTGATGATTTCTAATTCACCAGTACCATAGAATGAAAACCACCCCATACCATAATAAAACCACCACCAAACCTCACTGTAGGAACGGAATGCTTTTTGTTGTAGGCAGCCATTTCTCCATCATACCTGTGTTGTGTTTTTTTCCAAAGATTTTGATTTTCGTTTTGTCTGACCAGATTACCTTGTTCCAAAATTCTTGGAGTTTCTCCTCATATGATTTAACATAATTCAAACGTGATCTGACATGTTGATGCTTCAACAATGTTCTTGGAGATCTTGAAACAAAATCTGTATGATTTAGAGCTCTACTGATTGTATCCTTGCTCACATCAATCCCACCTTCTTTGTACCTTTCTGCATACTCATCTTGATTTTTTTTCGTTTAATTTCCTTGGTCGACCACATTTTGGAAGATTTACAACAGCTTCATCAAGGTTTTTTAAACTTTCTAATAACGTTTCCAATTGTACAAAGTGGTAGATTAAGTTCTGCTCATATTATTCGATACGCCTTTCCATCATTGTGCTTATGAATGATTTTTTGATGAATATCTATTGACAACTCCTTAGTTTTAGGCATTCTTATAAATGAATTTGTTGACTTTGAAGTAGGTGAACACAAACCGGAAGAATTTTATAAAAATTATTTTAATATAAAGCTCTCTGATTGGTCAGTGATAATTCGTTTTCATTATTGCAACATACAAAGCAAACGCCATCTAAAATTATTTTAAAAAAGGGATTCTTTAAGTGCATCCGATACTTTTACGTTTGTTAATTTATATTTCTCCTTAAATATAAACTTTCTAAACTTTGATTTTGTAATTACTGCCACAAATATAAGTTACAATAGTAATAAGAATATACTGACCAATTTTTAAGTAAAATCTTGAACCCATATATATATATATAGTGGAAATGGTAATTAATAAAAACCGAAGAAAGTGCTCAATACCGTTGTAGAGCAAATATGCGTTTTATTTTTTATTATCGTGTCTTTCTGTAAAGTTACATTATTGTTTCAGCTACTTGGCTGTTTTTTTTGGCCGTTTTTAGCATCCTCAGACTTTTACAGAAATGTTTGCTATTTTGGGATCATCCCAAAATAGCGAACATTTCTGTAAAAGTCTGAGGATGCTAAAGACGGCCAAAAAAACGGCCAAGTAGCTGAAACAATAATGTAACTTAACAGAAAGATAAGGTAATAAAAAATAAAACGTATATATATATATATATATATATATATATATATATATATATATATATAATAGCAAATAAATGTTTTCTTAAGTGACGATTTCATTATTTCGAAGTGGATTTTGTTTTCGCTTCTTTGAAAACGAAAATATTACTCCTCCACATTGTTGAAAGGTGTAATTGACCTAAGGGAGATAACAAGTAGTGTATTTAGAGTTATGTCCCTTGCGTTAGCCAACATTTTTTTTATGAAAAATAGACTGGTTAATGCAAGGAACATAACCCTACAATGAAAATATACAATTAATAAGCTTGTTTAAAAGGAAACTTCAGTTCTTTCCGCAACTGATGGTTCGATCCTTATCACATGTGATAATAACTAAGAATGATATAATACTACATGTTACATTTTTACCCGGTCATAGCTGAAAGAATGAGAACAATATACATTCATGAATTAAACAAAGAGTTCTGTTCAAAATTCTATTTCTTTTTTTTAGATAATGAACCACCACTTATCAAGGCCAAAGTGAATTTAGGATACAAGTTAATGAGGTATATAGATTGCGAGTTTAATAATGACGAATATTATGAGAGGATTGAATGATTAATAAATATAGCTTATGACGACTGCTTATGACAAGCATCTGTGACATTAGCTTTGAAGATGGCCATGTTGTAGTTGCAGGTAATCAGTTCTGAGGTAATGCCTTTATATATATTAGTCAAAGTATAAATTTTCAAAACTTCATTGATTTCGGAAGTCCATGGATTAAGGAATGTTTGTTTGTTTGTTTGTTTGTGTGTATATCTTTGTTAGTGATGAGATGATTTCAATATTTTCCCCCAATTCCGATGCAATTACTGATTCCAATTTTCTTATAAATCTCTAAATATTTAACTAAAGTGTCGTCATTTTTTTCTCCCCAATTGCCGTAAAAACATGTAAAATGTGCAGATATTTATTGAACGTAAAAATTCTCTATAGATTTTAGTTTTACTATTAGTTTAAAATCAATACTTATTATTTCAATACTTATTATTTCAATACTTATTAGTTTAAAATCAATAAATATTTATTATTTTATCTTTACTATCAGCAGTGAAATATTCTGCTTTAAACAAAATCAGATTTTAAAAAATGACAATTAACGGAATCGTTTTTGGCATCGGAAGATAGGCACAAATTTTTTTGATTCTGATTCATCATCCCAATATTAATCTTTGTATGCATTAGATTTACTCTTAAACCAATCATTATGAATTTTGGAACACAGCTGCTAGGCATAAGGGTAGGTAATGTGGGCTGTATTTAGTTTAATTTATTCAAATAGGGTAATTCAGATACTTTTCATTTTTGTGAAATTTTTTAATAGGTGTTAAAAATTCAATAAATTCTCTGCATTTAAGTTTCTTTGGGAGCATTTTTAAGAGTTTCAGAAGGTATAATATTAGCACAACTATTTAAAAATTCAGATATTTTATATCTACATTAAATTTTATCCACAGTCATTAGATGCCAATCGAACAAGATTCCCTGAATGTCTATTTCTTATAAAGACACCTAACGCATTATACTTTGGACATTTCCATTAATCATACCATCCAATTGATTTTGATTGTCGAGAGGCAGTGAGTGATAAGCAGAGCAACGACAATCACCATCACCCATTTCGACACCATGAAGTGCCGCAGTGACTACTATTGCAAAAGAGTTTTGCCTCTATATCACAACCTCAGACGAACAACACCAGCATTCTTCCGCCTGTGTTGGTTGAATGTATCAGTCAAAAACAATGAGGCTCTTCCAGCACCAGAAGAAGACTTCCCTGCAGGCCATGAACATGCCTAGAAAGAGTGGGTAACACTCAGCCGGACTGGAGCAAAGATTGCAAAAACATGAAATAACCTGGACAAGTGGGGATGTGTCCAAGACGCTCGGTGTCCCTGCGTACCAACATGCAGACTATCACACGCATTCTTACAGACTGTCCCTCTAAGCAAGGCATGCTCTAATATGGACCTGGGAATTGCCTTGGACTGTGTCATGATGGATCTTGAGATGGAGTGAAATGCTATGACGATAATTGAAATATAAAGATTCTAGAATAATCTATGTCTTGATTTTAATCAACGCAAGGAGATAGAAAAGTGGGAAAAAAAATCTTTTTTAATAGAATTTTATCACACTCATACTGGAATGTGTGTGTGCGTATATATATATATATATATATATATATATATATATATAGTCTAAAGAAGCTTTGCATATTTTATGAAAAACTATAATAATAAAATAATATAAAAAAATAGAGTTTAAATTCCTAGGGTTACTAAATTACACATATCTCAGATTTAGCATCTGCAAAAGCCGACTTACAAAAAGGAATTCAACTATATACAACAGTAAAAAATAAACAAAAACGTAAATTGTTAAATAGAAAACTAGAATCATCAGCTGTTTACCATGTAGCTGTTTTGGAGATGTGATTTTTTTTAATAGGATATTTTTGTTTCAGCAAGGATATGGACATCATAGAAATTTTTCTTTCTTTTTGTTTTTTAATAAAGGGGAAATTCTGAACAAGAATCAAGTCTTTTTACTAAAAAAAAAAAAAAAAAAAAAAAAAAATCAAAAAAATCATTTAAAAAAAAAACGAAATAATCCAAAAATCATAAAAAAAATTACAAAATAATATTAAAATCTCAATTTAATTTAATCATTGTTATTTTAATACATTTTTCCATTTAATCTTGACACAGATATAAATTTCCTTATTTACCTCTGCTGGAAGTAACGTATATTCATAAAACTGTTTCAGGCCTGTGACCAATTCATCTTTGGAATTGACAAGATATTCACAGAAATCTCGGTGGATTCCAATCCAGTCACTGCCTCCATCAATTCGGATGCCAGCTGGAATGTTCCGCGGACCCACACGCCACAAGTGATTTTCACATTCAAAGAAAGTTTGGTCAAGGCCTTGCTTCTGGATGAACCTGTCATAAAAGAGTGAGAAAAAAAAAATTATTTGACACATCAACATTTACATGGGTCATGTTGTACTAAAGGGACGTGTTTTATCATAATCAACTTTTCATGTCACTTTTTTTCTTTTTTTTTTTTTTTTGAAAAACCAATATTTTAGGTGTGCGGGGGGGGGGGGGTTTAATGGTCACATTCAATGCTGCCAAGACTAAACTGGTTTCCTTCAATAATTACAAGAAACCTTCTCTACCACCAATAGCAATGGCCAAAGATTCTTTATCTGAAAGTACATCTTTTAAACTCCTCGGCCTAACGTTCACAGGAAACATGAGTTGGAACAATTACATTGAGAGTATTACCAGGACCGCTGCGAAGAAGGTAGGTTCTCTCTACCATGCTAGAAAGCTACTAATGCCCGAACGTATCCTGTACCTCTATAAGGCCACCATTCGCCCATATATGGAGTATTGTTGTCATATTTGGGCTGGTGCATCTGCTACTAGTCTCTCACTCCTGGACAAGGTCCCAAAGAGAGTCGCCAACCTAATAGGTCCTGAACTGTCATCTAAGCTTCAGCCTCTGTCCCATCGACGAAATGTTGCATCCCTCTGCCTGTTCTACAAGTCCTTTAACGGTGAATGCTCTGATGAACTGCAAGCACTTGTACTTCCTCGACGTAAATACCCTCGACAGACCCGATAAACAGCTAAATCCCACCCCTTCACAGTAGAGATCCCTAGATGTAAGAAAGCCTTCTACTCCAATAGTTTCTTCCCAAGAACCGCTAGACTTTGGAACTCTCTTCTGGGACCCTGCTTCCCCAACTGTACTGACATGCAGAAGTTCAAGTGTAACGTGAACCGACATCTTGCTGCCCAACTCCCTACATAGTACCCCTGTAGCTTATGTCCCTGATAGTAGCCACCTACATCAAAGTGGCGATGTGCCTTGTTTGGGAGTGAAAATGTTATGGAAAAAAAAAAAAAATCAAGGCTTTCTGATCAGGTCATCTTATCGGTTCATTATCATCCTATTAAGTTTAATGTAGGAGTTACATGCTGGCATAGAGCGTAATCACATTGACACTTTAGTTCTTGCTAGACCACCAAAGTTGAGCAATGTTAAACCTGGCCAGTACCAGATGGGTGACTCTTTTGGGAATACTAGGCACTGTATGTCGCAGCATGTCGATACTTCCGGCAGCTGCTGCATATCACCTGGTCTACAGTTGTTCTGCCACTGGATCAGGCTGGTTCGGACAAGAGAATGAGGCTGACTATACAAACCAGTTTCATTTTAAAATAAATTCCAAGCTTGAGTCATCCATCACCCCTAGGGCGGTCAGAGTGTCTCCATCGTTCTGATGGATGGAATGCTTTTATATGCTAACATGTGTCAGACCGATTTTAAAAATTGGCTTCGGTACTTGTACAGTTTAATCAAGACATTAAAAAATGAAAATATTGAAAAAAGGTTATATTGTACGTATCTGTTTTGGACTGAGGATCTCCCTCCCCCCAAAAAAAATTTCACTTAATTTGATAGAGTAATTTATTTTTTTACAGCGAAAAAACACGTTTTTATGAGAGCGTGTTGAAGTCAGCCATTATGGAATTTGTTAAACATGCCACAGGGAGATAACTCCAGTTAAGCTGCTGACACTCCCTCCCCATTAAGACTAGCTTTTCTTCCTAAAAATTGAACCTTTTGCTCGGTATCATGACAAATGCTTTTTTCTGCTGTAAAAAAAAAAAAAAAAAAAAAAATATTTGATGAAATTAAGTGAATTTTTTTTTTTTTTTTTTTCGGAGAACTTCATTCCATAACGGATATGTACAATATAACCTTTTTTCGATATTTTCATTTTTTAATGTCTTGATTAAACTGTACAAGTACCCTGGCTTCCAAACTAACATATGAGCATGCTTAATAAGGTAGGTTCAAGAAATCAGGCCCAATAAAGTGTTTGGTTGTTTTTTTTCTTTGCTTTATTAACCCTTTATGTTCTGAATTATGATGTAAATGATTTTAAAAATATTGTTAATTTTAGTTTTATGCCGTTATATTCATTTATTTACACCTGAAGGAATTCATTCAGGCCCAACCAAAGATGTCCTATATAGTATAGTAGACCCAATAAAGCAGGCCCCAAAATGTTTGCTGAATAAAACAAAACAAAATAAATTCAAACCGAGTCTGATGGATTCAGATTAAATTTATTATACTTATGTAAAGCTGACAATAAAGCTCAATAAAGCAATGGAATATCAAGTAAGTTCATTAAAGTAGGCCCAAAAAAGCAGTTGCAAGGAATACAGGGTGACCCAAAAAAGACCAGCCCCCGTGTACACATTATGTGATATCTCCATTATTTATTCACTGATTGCCCTTATTTTACAGGACATCGCAGAATCAACGACCATGAGTACACCAAGACCCCAGTGGGAGCTGGGACAAAGAATACACTGTGTTAAATTTTACTACAAGAGAGGCCCGTTTAAGAAAATCCAGGACAGTTTCATGCGTCAGTTCGAATGTGAAAAGGCTCCATCCAAAAGCAGAATTCAGAACTGGGTGGACCACTTTGAGAAGTATGGGACCGTGGAAAACCTCAATGCTGCCAGAGAGAATCATCCAAGCCACTCAGGACGTCCTAAGAAGCGAACAGCCGAGCTGGTCGAAAGAGTGAGAGAGTCTCTCCAGCAGAGTCCGAAACGCTCTGTGCGTAAGCGAAGTCAGTCCCTTGGTATGTCCCGTGAGACTTGCAGGAGAGTGCTGGTAAACGATATCAGGGCTTACCCATACAGAATACAGATGCTGCAGACCCTTATAGCCTCAGACAAAAAGCAGAGGAGGGCTATGGCAGTCGAGAAGATCGAGGAGACACCAAGTTCCCTCAACCTCCTTTGGACCTCAGATGAAGCCCACTTCCATCTTGATGGAAAGGCGAACTCCAAGACAAATGTCTTCTGGGGGTCCTCTAGACCCAATGAAGTAGCCACCAAGCCCCTGCACTCTCCTAAGTGCACGGTGTGGGCTGCAATCTCGGCCAGAGGCATCATCGGACAAATCTTCATCAAAGAATCTGGCGCAGCAGTGACAGTCACCAAGGAGTGGTATGTGGAGGTCCTCAAAACCTTCAAGAGTGAGCTCCAGACCATCTATCCGTCGCTCATGAGCAAGTTCTGGTTCAAGTTCTCACACCTCAAACCTGTCCTGAGATTGGCTGAAAGAGAACTTCGGAGGCCGAGTGATCAGTTTCAAGACTGATTTTGAGTGAGCACCCCATAGCCCGAACCTAAGCCCCTCCCCCAAGATTTTTTTCTTTGGGGCTATCTTAAGGACAGAGTCTATGCAGGGAAACCCAGAACCATCACGGAACTCAAGGAAGCCATCAGTCTGTAAGAACGTCATGGACAACTTCATGCGGCACCTCAAGAAATGCACGAAGCTAAATCGAGGCCATCTAGAACATATGCTGTAGAACGGAGAACAAAAGGCCAAAGAACCTAATGTTTTGAGGTGATGTTTTGAATGTAATAAACTAGTTATGACCAAAGTTTCATTTCATTCGGACAAAACACTAAGAAACGGGGCCTAATTATAGTTGGGGGCCCCTTTTTTTTTTGGTCACCCTGTATTAAATAATCTCATTAAAGTCATCCCAATAAAGCAGTTACATGAAATATTAAGTAAGCTTAAAAAATTAAATTTATTATTTTGCAATTAATGATATAGATATATAATTTTCAACTAATTTCTTTTTTAAAGTGCAGCAAAATGTACATAACATAAAATAAATTCAAAGTAATTTTTAGATTTAATTTAAATTTTTATATTTTAGTTGGTAAAGTTTATAAAAGTCCACTTTGAAAATTGCTAAATTTCAAATTAAATCTTGTACCTTAGTTTGTGAAGTTTATTAAAAAAACAAACAAAAAAAAAACAGTTGATGCTTTGCAAGAAATGCTTTTTTAACTTGTATCTCATCTTTTTTAACCATACTCCCATCTTTTTCAACTCAATAAATTTGCCATGCGAGGAAAATTGTGTCAGCAATTTATACAGAAGAGAAAGTTGAGTGTTTTTGAGACAACCCTCTGATTAATTAGTTAATAAAAATAATGTGTAAGTCACATAGATTTGAGAAACACACATATACAAACACGTAAGTGATTATACAGGGTGACCCCCCTTCCCCACAAAAAAAAACAAAAATCATAGAAAGTATATCTAGAACATATGCTGGAGAAAAAAAGACCAAAGACCCTAGTGTTTTGATGTGATGTTTTGAATATAATAAACTAGTTATGACCAAAGTTTCATTTCATTCAGACAAAGCACTAAGAAACGGGGCCTAATTATTGTTGGGGCCCGTTTTTTTTTGGGGGGGGGGGTCACCCTGTATTAATTCTGCTCAGGATCTTGTTTACTGAGTGAAGAAAGCTTAAAAAAAATGGTACTTGATGCCTTCTTGCTAAATACTCAGCATTATAAGGGGAGGATCAAGGGTAAGTGGGGTGATCCATATAATTGGGTAGTGCCATCCTCCTTTCCCTGCACCTCAGTGTAGCAGCTAATGAAAAGGGAGCCTTCCGGTCGCCCTTAACTATAGTCGGCCACTTAGTTTTTTTTTAGCTTAATTCAATCATTCCTTTCGTTTTATCATTACATCTTTTTCTATTTTCGCACAACCTTCTGCTTAGAAGAAGGTCATCCTTAGCATTAATGGTCAAACACCAAATTTTGAAACGATTAAAACAATTTGAAAACAAAACAAAACCAAAAAAAATGAATAGGAATCAATTTAAAATATCACGGTAAGTAATTTCACCTTGGCGTGTCTCGCCCATGGGTTTTAAGGAAATTGTAAGCTTTATACTGTGTGAGGTAAGCCACCAAGTCTTCGAGTTTTCTGAAAAGAAAAGTTAGATTATTATGTAAGAATTGGAAGAAATAAAAGATCAAAGAAAACAAACAAACGATATGGACAATAAATAAGTAAAAAAAAAAAAAATAAAAATAAAATTATGTTGGCCCATGTAAATTACATGGTATTAAATATATCTATAAAAGTGAAAGTGTGTGTGTGTGTGTGTCTATGTGTGTACATTTCCCTATGCAATAACTGTCAATTTTTAGTCTACAGACTCGAAATTTGATATACAAGGTTGAGATTTGGGAAAATCTATGTGACCTGTTTTCGGCCAGAAATTTGGCTGTTAAGGGATCAAAGTTCAACGATTTGACCTTTGAGAACTCTACCAAACTCCTCCGACAATTTTGGGTCTAAACACTTGAAATTTTAGATATAGTTTCCTTGGACATGGATCTAACTTAATAACTTGATTTGAGCCCAAAGCAATAAATGTTAAGGGGTCATAATACGGGTCAAAGTTTAAAAAAATTGACCGTTTTTTTGCTCAGCATACACCTCCAAACACCCAGGCAACGCTGGGCACCCATGCTAGTATATCTATAAAAGTGAAAGTGTCTGTCTGTCTCTGTGTGTGTGTGTGTGTGTGTACAGTTCCCTTACGCAATAACTATCAATTTTAAGTCTGCAGACTCAAAATTTGATATACAGGATACTGAAATTAGAGAAAATCTTTGTAATCAGTTTTCAGCTAGAATTTGGCTGTTAAGGAGTCAAAGTTAAACGATTTGACATTTGAGAACTCTACCAAACTCCTCTGCCAATTTTGGGTCTAAACACTTGAAATTTTAGATAAAGGTTCCTTAGGCATGGATCTAACTTAATAACTTGATTTGAGCCCAAAATAATAAATGTTAAGGGGTCATAATACGGGTCAAAGTTAAAAAAATTGACCACTTTTTTTTTTTTTTTTGCTGAACATACACCTCCATACACCCGGGCAATGCCGAGCTGAAATGCTAGTACGTATGTATATATATATATATATATATATGCATATGAATGATTGATGTTGCATATATGCATCTTAAGATATATTTTTAAGATAGTACGGGGTTTTAGTTGAAGCATAAAAACAATGTTTTCTTTTTAATTTTTTTGTTGTTATTGTAACGTTACCCAACACTTTGTAGCCTCAGTCACAAAGTAGACAAAGAATAGGAAAGAACTTTAACTTGTATATATTATTATATTGGAATTCATTATTGAGATGATTATTATTTATTAATTTTATTTATTGCAGACTACTATCCTCATCTTTATTAGTTGTTGTTTCACAATGTTTCGGCCAACTATTCCTCTGGCCTTCATCAGGTGGTAACAGCGACGGGAAAGGAACTCCGTCATGGTTACCACCTGACGAAGAATAATAATAAAGATAAGGATAATAGTCAGCAATAAATTAATTAATAACTTCAACTTGCTTCTTTTTTTTTTTTTTAAGCAACATTTTTTTCGTCATTTTCCGATCACATGTGAATTCTTGTTACAGTTGTGACGTCTCTCACGGGATTGTGTTCTCTTACATGCTCTCAAACGTCATCTATGAACATCTAACATGATCGTCTTCTTTTTATAGTCCTTTTCCTTACAGTGATGCCATTTCGCATGCGTTTGTATACACACTTCCATGCTCTGTTACATTATTTAATATTTCGAACGCCATGCGTTTTTCATCAGGAGTGATGACATGGGTTTTATTGGAATCGCACAGTGGTAAAAAGTGAATGACAATATTTGATTATAACAAAAGATAAAGAATATGCAAGTGAAAAACACAGATATACACGACACATAAAAAGGGTTCAGTAAAAAAAAAAAAAAAAATGATAGATTACTGGTTAGTTGTTTTTGTTTTGTGACATATCAACTCTTTTCAGGTTATTTAATGCCGAAGCCAGTGATTTTGAAGAACAACTTTTTACTAGAATATATTTGTTTGCTTTTTTTTCAAGTCAGTTTCTATTTAACCCATAGTTGGGACTCTAACAGGTACTACCACTTCAGGTCAAAGTGGACCTGGGAGCAATGGCAATTAAAGGGTGGCTCTACACTCCCTAAAACCCGCAAGCTAGGGCCTCACCATCGGATATAGTTTAAGGTCATATCCAGGCCCAAAAAATTAATGAGATCGATTGTCAGTTGAATGATGAATAATATTATAAAAGGATTGAAAATGATGCAATGAATAAAATTTGATTAGTGATGAGGACAGTTTATAAAAAGTATTTGTTCACCTTCGATTTGAACAGGGAAGCCATCGTGTTGTAATGTAATTCTGACAGATCGGAAGTTCTTGGAAAGACACTCTGTTCATGGAAATTGCACCTGGTGCTAGACTTGTTGAGAAAGCAAGGAAATTTTTTTTGCTTCTACTAAGGTAGAAGACAAGCTCTTGGTTTTTGGCTCGGACTGCTTGCCTTTGGAATTCCCTCCCTGCTCCCTGTTTCCTCAACCATACCAATAAGCAAATATTTAAATATAATGTGAACAAATATCGCTGCTCAAACCCTCCAAAAAAAATAAATAAATAAAAATAAATAAATAATTACATAAACGAACTCATCCATATCAAATGCAATTAGTCGGTTTCCTTACTTGATTGGATAGTCAGATTCACTAAGATTGACATAATAATCCCACTTCCAATTAGTGTTCGATAAGAGTTCTCCCATGATGTTCAAATGAGCTTGTAGCAGACTGGCACCACCCCATATGGTTGGCAGTCGGCGCCGTGCAAGGTGGATGTTCGGTAACTTGTTCTCCAACTGAAGTAATTCACGGTGAAGATATTCTTGCCTCTGAAAAATAAAAACAAGATGATAAAATATGCTGGAAAGATGAAATCGTACGTGTTGCACATATAAAGTGAATTATTTGGATTATTTAGACCATTCGGATCATTTGTATTTTTTAGATTCTTTGAACAGGGAAATCATCGTGTTGTAATGTATTTCTGTTACATATGTACAGTTTATTATTTGAAAAAAATTAACTATTTGTTATTTGGAGTCTTCGGATTATTTGTATTATTTAGATTCTGCTAGTTTTAAATATAATTGTAGTTGATTATTTGTGTTTCGTGTGGGCTGATATTCTGTGTACGCCAAATCTGACAAACCGGTTATTTTGGTATTTATTTTCAAATTCATTGTTGCGTCAAAGAATAGAGACAAGGACATAGTTGATCTCTGAAAATAAGGATTTAATTTTGTAATTAAATATTTTTTTTTTTTAAATAGACTTTTTTCAAAGTTCTTTTTACACATTAAAATATTTTCTTTACACTATTTTCTAGTTCTTTATTTTATTAAATAATTTGTATAATATTCTGCCCGTTCTTTTCCTTAGTTCATATGTTATGCTTTGAAAAAAGCCAAATATAATTTTTAAATGCCAAACTGCTTCAGAAAAAGCCACAGTTGCGAAATGTGTCTTTAAAAGAGGCCAAGTTAGCAAACCTTGCTGTGAATTTTTAACAGAGAAGAACCAAAGATTGGAACTAATTCGACCAAGTTTTACTGCAATAAAACAAATAAAAACTAAAAATGTTAGAGAACAGATCATTTGCAGTCGGTTTCGTCAAGCAAGAAAGAGTCAAATCTTCAGAATGGCAGCAGTACAAGTAATTTGGGTTAAGATTAACTTTTGAGAGACTTGCAATGCGAATAGCCCTTACATTTCGCACAACATCCTACAATGTGTCAAACTCATCCGCTCAATATTCTCTATGCTCTTCAAATCTGACAAACTGGTTATTTTGGTGTTTATTTTCAAATTCATTTACTATTGCTGTGTCAAAGAATACAGAGAGTTGATCTCTGAAAATAAGAATTTAATTTTGTAATTAAATTATTTTTTTAAAATATGATTTTTTTTTAAGTTCTTATTACACTTTATAATAGTTTTTAGTTCTTTATTTCTTAATTAATATGTCTGTGTGTGTGTGTTTATATATATATATATATATATATATATATATATATATATATAGTAAGTTATAAAATGTATATGGCGATTAAGCTACACTGAATATTCCGCGTTTCATCCACTCTAGGATTCTTCAAGCTTATGCGTATAAGCCTGAAGAATCCTAGAGTGGATGAAACGCGGAATATTCAGTGTAGCTTAATCGCCATATACACTTTATAACTTACTAACTAGCTCTACCTACGTATTGAGCACTTTTGAAGTAAATACTTAAAGTTTACGCATAAATCTATGCTTTCATATATTAATTTTATGCGAGTAAATTGAGTAGTTATATATATATATATATATATATATATATATATATATGTCTGTATAATCATTTAATCCGTGCATTATGCTTTGAAAAAGGCCAATTACAAATTCTGAAGGCAAGAATTTATGATCATTGTTGTAACAGCATGAGAAAGGAACTCGTAATTTGTACATGTAGTGGTTCTTCATCAGAGAAAGAAATCAACAAAACATTACGTAAAAAAGGGAAACATTCAAAAGAAGCAAAGGCAAAAAAAAAAAAAACATTGTCAAGAGGTGATGGACTGAAAGAGTAATTAAATATTGGAAATTTATCAATGTTGCTTGGTTTTCAATGTTTGAAGAGTTGTCTCCCTTTGACGCTTATTTCAGTAAAGTAAGGACTTAGGTAACCTTATCCTCGAGTGGCTTCTGGGCCTTGGTAATTGGGGATTCCTGTGTAAACCTAGAGTTCTCCCCCTTTGTCTCTTAAGAGATAACATATGTTTTTAGGATTGGACGACTCTGAGTTATCTCCTCTTTGACTGTATTTATAAAGGTGCATATGTGACGTGTCTTTCTCTCTTCCTGTTGTAAACAGGTAAATAGATGCATCTGTGTGTATTTTTGTGTTAAAAAGCTAAGTCTAAAAAATGTTAAGTGTTAATTAATTTGTTTACTTTTGTCATCGTCAATATAACTTCCAGTATGAACTCATTTAAGGAAGAAAGGTAGGGTTTCTTTATTTACTTCATAATTAACTTAACAAATGTTATTAATTAACCCAACATTAAAGACTATTATAGTGTGATTTTGTTATATTTGAACAATGTAGCACAATATTACTTTCTGTGTATTTATTAAGTATTTATTTCATTTGGGTAAGTTATATATTTAAAATACAATAGATATTATTTTCACAGAAATGCAGAAGTTTAAATGTAATGTAAACAGACATCTTGCTGCTCAACTTCCTATATTGTGCCCCTGTAGAAATGATATCAAATAGTAGTCCCTTACATTTCGAGTGGCAATATGTTTTGTATGGGATAAAAAAAGAGTAAAAAAAATGATTAATAAAATTTATGCATAACTTCTAAAATCCTACTGCCAAAGATGTTTTATCAAAATGTTTTATGGTGTAAACATTGGCGAAGCATATGTTGTTTTAGTTATTTTTCTATACCAAATAGTAACTCATTACGTTCCAAGTGAGAATATGCCTTCTTTGTGGTGAAAAAAGGGTAATGTATATATAATCTGTCTGTTTAAATGTATGTATGTTTGTATGTCTACCTAAAACTTTCAACATAGGCGATGGATTTTCACGAGATTGGTATCATTTTGAAACTCGACTCTTCGGACAACAAATATCGAAAAATTGGCTGAAAAGATTAATTCCTTAACTATTACCTGGGTACTTTTCTACAGGGAGGGGCCACTTTTTTCGCCAATATTTTCAAAAAGCATCCCCTCTTTTCAATTGACTAGCCTTGATTTAAATCTACATCACTTCCAGTTTGGCGATGGATGCAACAGCAACGATGTCACTTTTTTTTTTTTTTTAAATGTTCTTTTCCTTTGTAGTCTGGGTTCGAACCTGCCTGCCTACTACCACTTTTTTTTTCTTTTGCTCAACACATACTTCCAAACACCCGGGCAACGCCGGGCACGCAAGCTAGTATATATATATACACAGAGAGAGAGAGAGAGAGAGGATGAAGTCACCAATCTTGTAGCAGGCGAAGTCGTCTTCTATTGTTAAGTAGAGGAATAAAGAAAATAGTCACATGATCCCCTTTGCTAAGAAATGAGTACACGAAATTTGCCGAAATTATATCTACAACTCATGTACAGTTATTTACAGAATGGATACAAGTGTAATGTGCAGCAGTCCAATGCCGAAAAGGTATAAGTAAGCATTACTTGTGTTTTTGCCTCAAGAGTCTTTTGTGGGAGTTCAAATGTCATTTGCGTGGGTGCAAAAAAGGACAGTGGATTCGACATGTCTGCATGACGCGAGGTCCGAGCGAGAAAGAGGAAGAACGATACGAACCGGATGAAGAAGTTGGCTGTATCACCCCTTGTGGCAAAGAATGGCATTGCCAGAATTAAAGGGTGATAATTGTTATTACTTAAAAAGTCACAAGTCATAAGTATAACTCCAAGGATGCCACATCTGGGCAGGAGCTGCTAAAAACAGCCTATCCTGCCTTGGCAGAGTATAAAATAGACTTCGTGGCCTAGTGGGGGAGGCCCTTTTCTCTTCCCTGTAACCTCTCTCCCACAGAAGAGACATTGCGAGCCTGTCTTTGTTTTATTGTTATTTCCATGGCAAGTGCTTGTCTGAGCTCCAATCCCTGGTTCCCCTTCACCAATCTTTCGTGGAAAACACCCGTCTAGCTGAAACCACTGTCAATAATTTTCCTCATTCTTTATCTGTGCCTAAATAAAAACGTAGATTCCACGAATAAAGCTTCTTTCTTAGAAGTGCACGCCTGTGGAACTCTCTTCTGTTTGCCTGTTTTCCACCTGACTACAACTTGGATGTCTTCAAGTCCAACATAAACAAATTCCTACAATATTATCCTATTGACTACCGTACACGCAATAACCCTTACCCCCAAGTGGCTTCCGGGCCTTGATAAGTGGTGACTCCCATGCAAAAAAAAAAAAAGGTTGTGTTCATGTGTTCGCTTGCATGTGAAACTCGGTTCCCATATATATATATATATATATATATATATATATATATATATATATACACACACACACACACACACAGACATATATAGTCTAACCCGGGTATAAGAGACTTCTTCAGATTCTACAGTTCTCTTATATCCGGTTTACACTGTAAATTAACACAGGCTTTAATTTGAGACCAGAGAAAATACCTCTTATATCTTTTTTTTCTTATATCTAGGTTATACTCTGTGTGTGTGTGTGTGTGTGTATATATATATATATATATATATATATATATAGAGAGAGAGAGAGAGAGAGAGAGAGAGATAGCAATACAGAGTATAGAGGAATATGAAATACTTACCGCATCGATATGTAGGAAGTAATAATGCCTGACGTGATATAAAGTTTTCAGCAGGCGATGCACCTGTCGTACTGCCCGGCCGTTAAGAGTAAAGACAAACACGATTCGGACATGTTCTTTTGCGGTCACTTCCGTTAACTTCACGAGGGGAGCTTGAAGCTTTTTCTTCTCTGCACAGAAAAAAATACAAGCAAAGAAAAAAAATGTAAATAAAAAACAGATGTCATTATTTATATCATTATTACTAACCAGCATAGTGTTTCCACTGTCAACCAAGAGAAGTGGTTTATCAGGCATGTGTATGTAGTGTGATGATGTATGGAAGTGAAACTTTACCACTGAGGGCTGAGGGTATGTGTTGCATGGAGAGAAATGATATGAAAATGATGGCTATGTAATGTGACTATTTAGTTTTGATGATGGACAATAAAGGGAGATGTGTGCAGAACAGTAGACTGATGGTATGGTCTCATTGAAAGAATGAATAAGAGGTCTTAGATTAGTAGATGTAGAACAGTTAAGATCTAAACAGGAGTAAATGCTATATATACTGAATTTGCTTATCGTATAAAAAAAAAAAAATCAACAAAAATTGACGTAACTTGAACAGCGTAGTAATTTCAGCTGAAGACTCATGGCGTAAAGGTATGTAAACTCAGCTACAAACTATGTGGTTAAAGGTTCAAACCCTACAACAGTCAACTGCATTGATAAGCCGTGGTATGGTAAAACATGTATATGCAAATTACTGTTTTATAAATAAAATAAATAATTTATATATATGTGTGTGTGTGTGTGTGCGTGTTTGAATATATGAGGGTCATTCCGAAAGTAAAGCCTCCTAATATTTTTAACTCAGAAAGTTGATGAGCTACGAAGACGGGTGTGGTACCATTAAAACGAGCTACCTTTTGTGTTCCAGAATTTATTTTTCTACATAATCCCCACCATTCTCAATGCACCTCTGCTAGGAATTCAATGATGCAGTTCTGCCTCTGATGCATGTCTACAACAGGGGTTTCTTTGCTTAGAGTCTCACACCATCAGTATCTGCAATAGAAGGATGAAATTTTCAAATCATGAATTTATTGTTGTATTATTTAGTTTTGTACTTCTTATCATAGAGCCAGTTCGCTGGTGATTATTATATTGCACCCAATATCTTGTAGTGATTTCAAAAGTTTCAAATATATATATATATATATATATATATATATATTAAATACTTTTATATGCAAAATCCAATCCTGCATTTTGCTAATTCCTGCCCTCTGATGAGAAGGAGAGTATTTCTTCGAAACTCCGCGGATTAAGGACTATCCACTTATCTTGTGTTTCCTTTTTTAAAATTAAATATGTTTTTAACTCTTTTTCAAGATGTCTTTTAACATGTTTTATTAATCATTTGTTCATATATATATATATATATATATATATGACTCGGGTGCTATCACCTAGAATCAGAATCAAAACACAGCATATGTATATTAAACCTTTAAAAATTAACATGATTTATGTTAAACATAAATGTATATTTGTGCATGTGTAGAAGATGTTTAGTTGACTTGCACCTGCCAAGTTCCAATTCTTCAATTCTGACTCCTTAAATGCTATTTTTGCTGGCTAAAAATGAAATCTAATTCGTCCCACAGGTCCCAAATCGGTAGACCAAAAATTGACAGAGTAGTTTGCTAGGCACGGTTCCACACACACACAAGTACACTTATATAATCTATAAAAATATGAGCAGAGAGACCCGACGTTGTTGCTTCCATATTTTTGTCATTGAAATCAGTGAAATCACTAGTTTTTTTTAATCAAATCGATTAATTGGTTGCTCTAGTTAAAGACCCCCCCTCCTGCCCACAGCGTACTGGAAAGACACGTCACATGCCTCCCCGCAGTGACAGTCTACAATACTTTGTAGTGTACATTGCACTCTAGAGAACCTACTGTTGATTTTATGAAATTATTTTTCACATATAATACTTTGAATTAAAGTTTAAAATGCAAAAGTCAAGTATCATGGTTCATTTGTGCTTGAAACAGAAATCAACTATTGATTTTATGCACCCGGCTTTTCTACTTGTGTGATAATAAAAATTCTCAAATGCACTTGTCACGTTGTCATGTATAAAGTGTTAGCTTGGGTCAAAATTGCCTGTTCTTTCTTTCATCAGATTTCGTTGAGCGATACTTATTGAAAACATTCCTATCAACGAACACTGCCAGATACATAGAGTACATTTGTGTGAAATTTCATAAAAATCGGTGCAGCTGTTGTGGAGTGTACAGGGAGCGAACTCATACACATACACTTATATAATATATGTATATATATGACTATAAAGCTCCCTATCTTGGGTTGAGCATATTGGGAAGTGATATACAAACTGCCATTAGCGTATTAAGCGACACTCTTTGTGTAAACAAGTCGAATGGAGGCATTTGGACGATGTCTAAACATCGTTAATTCATTACCCACACAGCATCAGCCATGGTGAGAAGCTTTGACTGTCATTTGGGCGGTCGAGTTTCAATCCTGGCTTGAGGCAGTTGCCTGTCTAGCCGCACTGAGGAGCTGTGAAACAGCGAAACAATACTGTATGTGGATGACTATCTATCTATCTATCTATCATATATATATATATATATATATATATATATATATATATATATTTCATTCCTTTCATTTGAGAACCAGAAGCCTTCATTGGCACATAAGCTTTATTAGGTCGCCTGACCAGGACTTTTGGTTCTCGCCAACCAATTATCCAATACATTAGCATCTTCAGTGTAGTGACTATGTAATATTTGTCTATATAAATAAAAATATTATGTGTGTGTGTGTGTGTGTGTGTGTGTGTGTGTGTGTAAGTAAAGGAATACATTATAAATTGAGATTCAGAATTCTTTTATTACTTATCCATTCTCATCCATTCCTTTATTTTTTCCCCTTCCCCATTCTCCAACCATGCCCTCAAACCCTTAAGATAATTTGTTCAAAGATCCAAATAGTTAAAGGCATTCATTCGTGGAGCTGTGTTCAAATCTAATTTGGGAATAGGTTATTTATTCATCTGACCTACAATGTTTTTGTTTTTTCAGCTAATTTAGAGGATTTATAGTTATAGACTTCATATATATATATATATATATATATATATATATATATAAACTTTAAATAGATTTAAATAGATATTTAGGCATATAGATTTTAAATATATAATTTATGCATATAGACATTACGAGGGGCGTGCAATAAGTAATGGCCATGACCCACTTTCAGTTGTCTGATCTAGCTGAAATTTTGCATGTGTAATGATTTATATCTCTACGGGCTATGTGGCAAATTACACCTCTGAAATAATTGTGATTTCTGTTTTACAGGGGTTTGAATGGAGTCAGGTGTGAAATGGAGCCTGTTGAATGTCGAGCAGTGATCCGGTTCTTGTATTTGAAAGGACGCACACCACACGAAACATTTGATGAAATGAAAGAAACTTATGGTGATGATACCCCATCATATGACCTTGTAAAACGTTGGCATCGTGAATTCAACATGGCCGGAAGTCTGTGAAAACAGCTCCCAGACCTGGTTGTCCCCTTCTACCATTGATGAGGCATCTGTCCATCAAGTTGAGGCTGTCATTTTGGAAGATCGGCGCATTACTATTCACCAAATAGCCCAAGATGTCAAGATTAGTACAGGGTCTGTGGAAACTATCATTCATGACCATTTGCATATGCATAAGGTGTCTGCCAGATGGATTCACAGGTTGCTCACACCATTACAGAAGCGAGAACGCGTTGAGTGCTCGAGGATGAATTTGGAGATGTGCCAAGAAGATGAGTCAAAGTTTTTCAAAAGACCGATTACACAGGATGAAACCTGGATCAATGCAGTGGAAACACTTGGACTCACCACCTCCAAAGAAGGCAAGGTTGCAGCCCTCCGCTGGCAAGGTCATGCTCTCAGTCTTCTGGGACCAGGACAGAGTAGTGATGACAGATTTCCTGGCAAAGGGTACCACAATTACAGGATCCTATTATGCTTCACTTTTGAGGAAATTAAGGGAAGCTATCAAAATCAAGAGGCGGGGTAAGATCAGCAAAGGTACCCTCCTCCTGCAGGATAACGCTCCAGTCCACAACTCGCATGTCGCCAGATAAGAAGCACGGGCGTGTGATTATGAAATCCTTCCCCATCCTCCCTACTCTCCTGACCTTGCACCCTCTGACTTTCACCTCTTCCCAGCCATGAAGTTGTTTTTGAAAGGAAAGCATTTCCCAGATGATGCAGCCTTGATTTCTGAAGTCACATTGTGGTTGGAGGACCAACCTGGGGTGTTCTACAAAAACGGTCTCCAGAGCTGCATCAAACGATGGGATAAATGCATAACTCTGGCTGGTTCCTATGTAGAGAAAGACTAATAACTGTGCCAAGTTTCGTTGCTCTACTACTATGGGAAGTGGGTCAGGGGCATTACTTATTGCACGCCCCTCATAAATACATATTTATACATATAGACTTTAACATTTGATGTATTTAGAATTGCTGCACATATATCTTTTTAACATATTCCCTCAAATGATTCAGATGATTCATTTAAGAACCTTTATTCAACATATCTAAGATCAGATTGCCTCATATAAATTGGAGGCAACTGGAACAATGTTAATGGATTCTTTTTTGAAAGATTTATTTAAAAGAAATTAGAATTCTGTTTGCAAGGACTCGTTACATAGTGGATAAAGAACTTGGTAAATTCAGTGGTAAGTTACACTCTCCTGGAAGTTGAAGGTTCAATCCGCAGTGTGTGCAACACTCAAAAATACAATTGCAAATTACTAAGGACTTCTGCCCGGTCATGGCTGATGGAATATAAACAAATATCTTTTATTCACATATCTTTTATAACTTTTATTTTTATAAAGATAAAATGTAGTATCACAAGATACAAATCTTTATAATTTTATTTTTATTTAAAAAAAAACGCACCCAGAAAGACACCCATTTATTTAAATATATTTTGTTAAATTTACGTTCGTTTTGTTACTTACATTAAAAAGTTTTCACATTGTCACTTGGCCTTCGGGACAAGATCAAAGTGTAGTATCTGTTCTTCAGATGCTGCACTTCTATTTCTTGTTCTCTTTCGGTGGAGGAGAAATCCTTCACGACAGAGACAATTTTATTTTTGTACCTTTTCTCCACGTTAAAAAAAACGACCCTGGTGTCTAACTCTGTCCCGTGGGGAGGCATAGTAAATAGGTACATTAAAAAGTTTTGTGTAAATAGAAGAAAAGTTTGCTTTTTTTTTTTTTTTTTTTTCAAATCCTTAAAAGTTTTGTAAATATTTAATATTAAAAAACATGTTTTGTAAATATATATTTTTTTCTTTTAAATCTTTAAAAAGTTTTGTAAATATATTTTTTTTAAATCATTTGACCATGTCTGCTATTTGACGAGTTTACAAACATCCAATGGCAATGTCAAGGTCGAACAACCGGTGTCACTTGAAATGTGCGCCAGTATTCGTCTTCCGCTACGGGGTATCTGATCTTTACTTGATCCAAAGATTCCCCAGAGTTCGACAAGATACACTTGAAGAAGGTCGGATGTTATAATGACAGAAACGTTGTCAAAATAACAATCAAGATAAGGACAGTAGTTCAAATAATCTAAAGAATACAAATTAGAATTACTTTTAATTTTAGAAAGCTTGCAGGAAATGGAATAAATGTTTTCCTTTTATAGAAATTGCTCCAGACTAAGTGTGAAGCCACTTGATGTAAGGAGCTAACAAGAGCAAAAGATGATTATCACAAAGACAGGAGATGCCTATTGATCTTTGGCTTTAAAAGAGAAAAGCTAGAGATAGAAAGAAAAAACAGTGAGCAGGAACAGAGTTCCATATCTTGAAAAGAAGCTACTCGAATAAGAAGCTGTCTTATAATAAGGTATCAAAACAACGAATTGATGGAGACCACTAGACAAAAGATTCAAACGAGCTGTAACAAATGAAGCAGGGAACAGATCAGACAATTCTGAAGAAAACATGCCCTCATAGTAGTTATAAAACAGATTGAGACTAGCAACATCACGTCTGTGAGAGAGAAGTTAGTGTTTTTTCAAATAAAAAATTGATATTTAATATTGTAACAGATTTAAATTTTTAGAGATTAAACAGATTTAAATTCCTTGGAGTAATCTCAGGATTCTTAAAACTGAGGATGCAAAGTTTCTTTTAAGGTATACGAGTGGATTTAGACGATGTTAATTCTAAAACTTAATTTTGGTGTAGGCCAAATAGAATACTTTAGGTATATCTAATTTTTGAGCGAGATTAACAAAAATTAGGGTTGTTTCAAAAGTAAAGCATCCTATTTTTTTTAACTCAAAAACTAAAACGTTCAAGAGCTACAAAGACGGGAGTGGTTCCTATAAAACAAGCAACTTTTTGTATCCCAAAATTTATTTTTCCACATAGTCACCACCATTCTCAATGCACTTTTGCCAGCCTCATTTGATACCTCGCTCATCTGGAGTGTGCTTTATCAGTGACATCTCTATTCCACTTTGAAATCGACAAACTCTTTTAACTGTGCTGATAGCAACTGAATCACCTTTGTAAATGTTCAACAGGCGCTGGTGAATGTTGATTGATTTTTGTTTCTGCGGGAATTCAATGACGCATCTCTGCTTCCAATACATGTCCATGACAGGGGTTGCTTTCTTAGAGTCTCACACAGTCAATATCTGCAAGAGAGAAATGAAACTTCCAGGTCATGAAGGCATGAGTTTAGTGATCATAACAATGTAATTTGCAATCCTCTCTGATCCATTCAGGCGGAATTAAAAACAAATAGGAAGCTCTACTTACTTTTGGAACGTCCCTTGTGTTAAATTTTTTAAATTTTATTTATTTATTTATTTCTAAAACGAAAAAAGATTTACCTTTTAAAAAATTTTAATTATATTTTTTTGTATTCATGTAAGAATCTAATCTGAAATATTAGATTTATTTTAAAATCGACGGACGTATTTCTTATAGGAATTTAATTCTAAGGGTTTGCAACGGGTGTATTTAATTCCATTACTTATCCCGGAAAAGTTTCAGATCATGAATTGCCTCCCTTGATCTACGACGAAAACAAAGCTACTTACATTTCTATTCAGTTTGTTTCACTTATGTCAAGTCATGACTCACAATTCCAGTTAGGTAGAAAAGTAACTTATCTTACCTTTGATAACATTTATTTGTTATATATTTGTTTTTTGACAACTTTTTCGAATCTATGTGTACAGTAATACAAACCCCATAATTCTATTAAACTTGAATTCCTCGATTTATCTAATCATTCTAAAGAAAACCTGCTAGTTTATTCACTTTAAATAGGAGAAAAAGAATTTTCATACTATTTGATTCGTAAATTGATCCTCAGGGGACCGGCGATTGTGTTTAGATCTGAGGTTGTTGGCTTTTTTTCTTTTTTCTTTTTTTATCTCTTATTCTTTGTTAAAAGTTGCAGCATTGAGTTTACACAAAGCATCTTCTCACCTATTCCGCCCTTCCACCTTCGGGTTCATATAAAAAGAAGGAAGTGACCTCAAGGGAATTCTTGGCACCTTTTTTTTTTTTTTTTTTTTTTTTAAATGTGAAGTAAAAAAATAGGAAAAAGAAAAAAATGATTTAGATTTTAGACTTTTAACCTTATGTAAACCAATTTGATCATTTTTAACGTACCTTTATGAACTCTTTTTTTTTTTTATGAAAGATGAACTATCAATTAACCTATTTTCGTAAGCAATGCATTAATCTCACATAAACCAGCTTGTCGATTTTTATCCTACCATATGAACAGGACAGAAAAGTGAAACAAAACTTATTTTCAGGGTAATTTATTTTTCCACCACCTGGAATGAGTATTCATCTAGTACACACACACACACTATATATATATATATATATATATATATATATATATATATATATATAAACGTTCTTTATATATATATATATATATATATATATATATATATATATATATATATATATTAAAGTGAACGTGTCTGTCTGTGTGTCTATGTACATTTCCCTACGCAATAACTCTGTCAATTTTTAGTCTACAATCTCGAAATTTTATATACAGAGTACTGATCTAGAAGTGTAAGCCATGTTTAGTTTCAGAACAGTTTCCGATGGTTCATTGTTACACACAAGTCCTGAGAGGTGACTGGTTTGCAGTAAACAGTTCTACAGAGCAAAATATTCTTACCGTGTCGAGACGGAAAAAACATGCGAAATTGCTACAGAAAAGGTTTAATATTTATGTAGCAATTCTGGTTTCTGATTGGTTGGTAGCAGAACGTGAATTAATTCGATTTGTCAGTTCCTAGCAGCATCGTTTATAAATAGAATCGCGAGATTGTGTGGGATCATACCCCATTATATTTCCAAAATATTGCAATAACTGAGATTTGGGAAAATCTATGTGATCGGTTTTCGGCCAGAAATTTGGCTGTTAAGGGGTCAAAGTTCAACGATTTGTCCTTTGACAACTGTACCAAACTCCTCCGACAATTTTGGGTCTCAACACTTGAAATTTTAGATATAGGTTCCTTGGACATGGATCTAACTTAATAGCTTGATTTGAGCCCAAAACAAATGTTAAGGGGTCATAATAGGGGTCAAATTTTAAAAAATTGACCGCTTTTTTTTTTTTTTTTTTTTTTTTTTTTTTGCTCAGCATACACCTCCAAACAGCCGGGCAACGCCGGGCACCCACGCTAGTATATATATATATATTTGCATATTTTGGCAGCAAGTCATTATTCAAGCACGTCTGATTGAGCACGACAGAGTTATTCTTTTTTCCGATCTTTCTGGATATTTTTTCCATTTGCCGAGCGTTCTTTTTAATTTCGGCAGGCATGTTATATAAAATTGCACCTAAAAATTGTTGTTCAGTCATATTCTTAAGCGCTTTCTATCGGTGCATCTGATCATGATCAGGAGCAATTGTTGTTGTTTTCTTTTCCTTTAAGGTATTTATAACTTTTTTTTTTTTTTTGATTGGCTATAAAGATGGGTGCAGGAGGGTTGGGGTGAATTATTTTTATATTTTTTTTTTCCCCCCCATATAACATGCTTGCTGAAATTAAAAAGACCACTGGGCAAATGGAAAAGATATCCAGAAAGATTGAAAAAAAGAATAACTGTAGTGTTCAATCAGACGTGCTTGAACATATATATATATATATATATATATATATATATATATAAATAATGAATGATAAAAGTCTATATTCCAAAGTTCATGATGTTTGTTGACCATCTTACAATTTATTCCTTTAATTCAGTTTACATTTACAATTTTTGACAATATCTGTTTTGTAGCACAAAATCAATCACTTACTTATTATATCAATCAGTGAATCTATTTTGCCCTTAACTCAGAAGAAATAGTGACAATCAATCCATCAAATGGAGATAAAATGCGTTTTGACATGATTAAAAATCCAACAATTGGAAGAGAAGCTGTAAATACCTTATAATATGTTTACATTATGTCATGGCGCAATAAAAATTAAAATGACGTAACGTAAAAATATAATATGTAAAATGTTTTTGACTTGTGATAGGGGGTATGAGACGAATGGATTCGCCAATCATTTTTATAACCAACGGCTGTGCTAAACAACCAATGAAAACGTCGCAAAATTATTATAAAAATCGTCGAATTTTGGATTCAATAAGTTCGCCATTTGCTACGTCACGGACCTAATTTAATTCTTCGCCGCCATCTTGGTTACTGATCTGAACTACGCCGCCATCTTTGTTCAACACAATGTCTCAAAACTTAACAGTATTTACAGCTTCTCTTCCAATTTTTGGATTTATAATCATGTCAAAACGCACTTTATCTCCTTTTGACGAATTGATTGTTGCTATTTTTTCTGATGAGTTAAGGGCAAAATAGATTCATTAATTGATATAATAATTAAGTGATTGATTTTTTGCTACGAAACAGATACTGTCAAAAATTGTAAATGTCAACTGATTTAAAGGAATAAATTGTAAGATGGTCAACATCATGCACTTTGGAATATTTTTGTCATCCATTCACTATATTGCTTTGTAATTACATTGTGCTTCTTAAATAAGGAATAGCATATATTATAAGGAAATAAAGTATATTTCCATATATATATAACTACTTAATTTACTCACATAAAATTAATATACGAAAGTGTAGATTTATGCGTAAACTTTAAGTATTTACTTCGAAAGTGCTCAATATGTAGGTAGAGCTAGTTAGTAAGTTATAAAATATATATGGCGGTTAAGCTACACTGAATATTCCGCGTTTCATCCACTCTAGGACTCTTCAGGCTTATGCGCATAAGACTGAAGAGTCCTAGAGTGGATGAAACGCGGAATATTCAGTGTAGCTTAATCGCCATATATATTTTATAACATAGCATTGATGGGGGATTTAAAATCTGAAATTAATTACAAAAAAAGACAGAAAAGAAAATTCTTTTTATTTGCATCTAAGAGCGTGTTTTAACACAGTTTCTTTATTTTATATTCTTCAGTATCAAGGTGCTTCTATTGGCCGATATATTTTCAACTTCATATTTGGCAACTTAATAAATTTTTTAAAAAATAGAAAGTTTTATGCGCAATAACTTTGATAACACAACATGAGGATGGACTTTTTACTTCCGAGGAAAAAAAAAAATGGAAAATAAAAAAAATGTGAACAAAAAAAAAAAATGGAAAAAAAAAAAGACCAAGAAAACTTAAGAACTCTTTCTCTGACGTGGGATTTTAAATCAGAAATTAATTAGAAATAAAAAAAGTTTTTTTATTTACATCTAAAAACGTGTTTTAAAACAGTTTGTCTGTTTATTCTATATTTGAATCAAAGTTTATTTATTCGTTTTTATATCATTAGAGCTTCATTATTTTTGTTCATTTAAATAATTTTTTTATTAATATTATAGTACTTATATAAAAAAAAAAAATGTTTGGCACAACTACACTATAATATTGAAATTCTAAATTTTTAATATTGAATTTCAATGCAAACCAATGGTCTTTACTTAATCGTCATGTTACAGTAATGAACATATCCAAAAATTACGAAAAACGATCAGCTAGAAAAAAAGTTATTAAAGACATTTTTTTGGCAAAAATCAACGAAAATAAAATGTTTGGCTTAAAAACAAAAACAAAAAAACACTGGAGAGTTCCAAGGGGAGGTAAATATCATATAACTATTGCTAATTTTTAAATAAATTATGGGTTAACAATCATGAGTTTCTTGCCTTACTTTTAGCATAACTGATTTACTTCCCTTATTATGTCACATGTTCCCAAAGAAATATGGCAAGTTTTTTTGTTTTTTGTTTTTTTTACACCAAAGACCAAAACTTTATTTTTCTTTTTTAAATAATACGGTAATATTTAAGTACTTCTGACATGCCAATTAAGTAGATATCGTTGCTTTTACCCCTTCACAGTTGAGATCCCTAGATGTAAAAGAGCCTTCTACTCCAGTAGTTTCTTCCCCGGAACCACTAGACTTTGGAATTCCCTTCCGGGTTCCTGCTTCCCCAACTGTACTGACATGCAGAAGTTCAAGTGTAACGTGAACTGACATCTTGCTGCCCAACTCCCCACATAGTAACCCTGTAGCTTATGTTCCTGATAGTACCCCCCCCCCCACATCAAAGTGGCAATGTGCCTTGTTTGTGGTGAAAATGTAATTTAAAAAAAAAAAATAAATAAATGACACAAAAAGTTAGTAGATACCATTGTTTTTTTTTAATCGATTTTTTCGCTTTTCAAATTTCGATATTATAATGTAGTTGCACCCAATGACAGCTGCTGAAACATTTGTTTGGGTAGGAACTAGACTTGCACAGCCCCCTCCTCAAGGCCAGGGATTTGAAAGGAGCTATACCCGTGACTATTGAAGACTTTACATCTGACCAACAGAAAACTTGTTTAAGGGTGCTATTCATCATAAGTAATCATCTCTGCTGACATTGTGCTTAGGTTCTGTGGACCAGAGTTGGCACAAAGGCCATAGGTTGCCAGCACCAGATTCAATTTTTCATTTGTGTTTTTTTTTTTTTTTTTTTTTTTTTTTTTTTTACTGAGTCCTATATTCCCATAGCACCTGGCTTATTTTGAGTGAACTTTTAATTACAGGGATAACATGTTTTTAATTTTTTTGTCGCAGACAGTAATCCTGACAGCATCAATGTTAATTGATGATGAAAATCGATACTATAACAGTCGGAAAGCCAGCTTTCAGTCCTCGGAAGTAATTAGTAATTTCCAACGATTAATTTTTGTGACAAATTAAAAAATCAAAAATAAATTCTTCAAAGGACATATTTCGATTATGGACAAATTATTTTTCATTAGTGTCTATTAAAAATAAATATACTTTGTAATTTTTTTTTATTTTTTATTTTTTTTTTTTTTTACAATTTTGTGATGAGTTGTTTTTGTTATTACTTCATTTAAATAAGACCCATAAAATTTATAAGATTTTATGAGGGTCAGATTTTATGGTTTTATTATTAAGAAAAAATGCATATGATCTGATTTTAAATTATTATCTATCTATATATAATGACAAAAAAAATCTTCATTGAAGCTTGTCGAACTTGAGAGATAATCTGCTGGAATTTTGAATTTTTTATCCATGGAGGTAGCATATTCTCGTTCCATCAGCCATGACTGCGTAGAAGTTCTTAGTCCCAGGATACGGTGGCCCTAGTATACACTTTTTCAGGTACCAATGGGTTTTCTCGGCCCCTGGTTACAGTATTTGACGGTCTTAATAATGTTATTTGATTATACACATGTATATCATATACTGTACTGTATTTTGTTACTAATTTTTAATGCCGTATCTCGGGGTTGTACTGTGTGTATGTGTGTATATATATATATAATTATTTCCACAGCCAAACCACGTTACAGCTCAAAAAAGCCATGACAGCCATCAAACCAAAAGTCCAAGACTTGAGTTATGCCCTCATTTGGGCTCATCAGTTAGACATATCCGAACTCCAGATTCGAAACCCAAGCCTCATGCATGCGAGGCGAGTACTCTGGCACAAGAGCAAACACACCACACACAAGTCTTGGTCTTCCGGTTTGTTGGCTGTCGCAGCTCACAAGAGCTGCGACATAGTTTGGCTGTGGAAATAATTGTATAATCTCTCACATTCTAAAAAATATACATATATATTTTTTAGTCCTTCATTCGAAAATTATTTTCCCACTAAGTCCATTAATCTCCTGCAATCACTGAATCAATTTGGTTTCACAAATTCACAATAGTCTTAATGCTATTTACCATGTAACACTGTTTTGGAGATTTAAAAAAACAATATACATATATAAAGGGTCAAAATAGAAAAATTAGTAAAAAAAATTAGTCATCAGATTTTTATTCGTTTGTCAACTGTTTGATGACTGCACATAACAGCTTTATGTTAAGAATAAGTAGGTTTGAAAACACTTTTTAAAGATCATGGCAAGCTGTCCTAATGGTTATCGAACTTGACTCACTGTCTTTAGGTTTTGTTTTTGATCTCAGCTCGAATATTTTTTTTTTTTTACAAGAAGTGAACCGTGTAAAAAAACATAATACTCACATTCACACGTCTCAGTTTCTTTCCGTTTTTTTTTTTTTTTACTTCATTTTTTTCAAAAGGAATTTAACGTTAGACTTAATCCTGATGCAATTCTCTATCTATACAAGAGCCAAGTACGTCCAATGATGGAGTACTGTTACTATATCTGGGTAGGAACTGCTTATCCTGCCTTGACAAAGTTCAAAATAGATTTCGTAGCTTAGTGGGGGCTGCCCTTTTCTCTTCCCTGCAACCTCTTTCCCACAGAAGAGACGTTGCGAGCCGGTCTCTGTTTTATCTTTATTTCCATGGTAGGTGCTCGTCTGAGCTCCAATCGCTGGTCCCCCCGCTTGCCAATCTTTCATGAAAAACACCCGTCTAGCTTAAACCACTGTGAAAAATTTCCCCCACTCTTTATCTGTGCCTAAATTAAAAAGCGGATTCCATGAACAAAGCTTCTTTCTCAGAACTGCACGCCTGTGGAACTCTCTTCCGTTAGTCTGCTTTCCAGCTGACTACAATTTGGTTGTCTTCAAGTCCAACCTAAACAAATTCATGATGAACCGTCCCATTAAATAATCCAATTTACCTACTACTTTCTACTACTAATGATTACTAAGAAATTATCCCATTAATTACTGTACTCTCAATAACCCTTATCCTCGAGTCGCCTCCGGACCTTGATAAGTGGTGATCCCTTTATATATAAATATATATATAAAAAAATACCGGGCAACGCCGGATACATCTACTAGTATATATAACGTTTTGTACCCTGCTATCTTAATAAGATGTGGACCATTATGATGGTGTCAGCAGCATGTACCTATTCTGCACCCACCCCTCACTTGTATCAATGATACACTTAGTCTTTTGATGTATGTCTATTGTAATGGTGATAGATGTGTTGTAGTTCACAAGGTGAGATGTTTAGGATGGCTACAGGATTGGGTGGTGAATAGGCTGGAGATGGAGAGGGTTGGGCAAAGGAGTGTATGCACAATTTCCCTTGACAAAAGTTTTTGTTGCTTAATCGCCACCGGCACCGTCTTATTGAGTTCCATCTTCTGAGACAGGTGTGTGTGTGTGCGTGCGTGTGTGTGTGTGTGTGTGTGTGTGTGTGTGTGTGTGTGTGTGTATGTGTGTGTGTGTGTGCGCGCGAGCGCGCTCGTTGACTAGAAGTCTCATATCCTACTTTTTAGCAGCAGAGTTAAGTCAAGAATAACAACCTCCATTACTCCACAGAGGAGCATGTTATTGACAGATCAACATGTTTCACACAGACACACACACTATATATATATATATATATATATATATATACACACACACACACAGTAATTAGGTTTAAATAGTTCCTATGTCCATGTAATATGTGTTTATATATATATATATATATATATATATATATATATATACACACACACATATATAGTAAGTTATGAAAATATATATGGCAATTAATATTCCACGTTTCATTCTCGTGAGAATTCATCAGGTTTACGAATTCACACGAGAATGAAACCCTGAATATTTTGTGTAGCTATATTGCCATATATATTCATAACTTAATACCTAGCTCTACCGATGTATTAAGCACTGTTGAAGTAAATACTGAAAATTTACACATAAAATTATATCTGTGTATATTAATTTATGTGATTAAATGAAGTATATATATATATATATATATATATATATATATATATATATATATATATATATACATATATATATATATATATATATATATATATGGGGGGGTATTGTACGACACACTGGTTCTCATCAGATCACCGAAGTTAAACAACGTTGAACCTGGCTAGTAGCAGATGGGTGACTATTTGGGAATTCTAGGCGCTGTATGTGCTTTCCGCTTATCTCAACATTATTTCCAGTCATCCTGAACCTTCACTTTCCAATGATATTTAACAACGCCAACTCTTGCTAAAAAACATTCCATATAGAATTAAAGTGGGTATCCATAGTCTGTCAAGACTAAAGAAAGCTACAGTGTGTGTGTATATATATATATATATATATATATATATATATATATATATATATATATATACACACACACACACACACGCACAAAGTTCATGTTTCAGCATAGAATTTTATAAAAAAATATATATATTATGTAGTGATTTTCAGTATTTACATCAACAGTGCTCAATACGTGAGTAGAGCTAGGTAGCAAGTTATAAAAATATATATGGCAATTAAGCTATACAGTCTTATGTATTTCATCTCTATTTTAGCCTGACGATTCCTTATGGGGATGAAGTGTGAAAGACTGTGTAACTTAATCATAATATATCTTTTTAATGTAGTAATATATATATATATTTATAAGAAAACGTAAGGAGATAAGGATTAAAGTTACATAAGAACTTCAATGCGTTATCATGTCAATATAGTTAAAGACGATATATATATATATATATATATATATATACATATATATATATATATATATCGTCTTTAACTATATTGACATGATAACGCATTGAAGTTCTTATGTAACTTTAATCCTTATCTCCTTACGTTTTCTTATAAATATATATATATATTACTACATTAAAAAGATATATTATGATTAAGTTACACAGTCTTTCACACTTCATCCTCATAAGGAATCGTCAGGCTAAAATAGAGATGAAATACATAAGACTGTATAGCTTAATTGCCATATATATTTTATAACTTGCTACCTAGCTCTACTCACGTATTGAGCACTGTTGATGTAAATACTGAAAATCGCTACATAATATATATATTTTTTTATAAAATTCTATGCTGAAACATGAACTTTGTGCGTGTGTGTGTGTGTATATATATATATATATATATATATATATATATATACATGCTAGCATGGATGCCTGGCGTTGCCCGGATGTTTGGAGGTGTGTGTTGAGCAAAAAAAAAAAAAAAAAAGTGGTAGTAGGAAAGCAGGTTCGAACCCGTACCGCGAAGGAGGAAAAGAACGTGAAAAAAACCTGACGTCTGTGTTGTTACGATCACTGCCAACCCGGAAGTGACATAGGTTAAAATTAAGGCTAGACAATCAAAAACAGGGATGACTTTCGAAAATATCGGCGAAAAAAGCGACCCCTCCCTGTAGAAAAGTGGCCAGTTGAGGGTGAAGAAATTAATGTTTTTAGACATTTTTTCGGTATTTGTTGTCTGAAGGGTCAACCTTCAAAACGATACTAACCTTGTAAAAATCCGTCGCCTCTGTCGAAAGTTTTAGACAGATATGCAAACATACATACATACAGTTATATATTTGTAGCTCAAATTTTCGACCCAAACCGATTAAAAAGCTTGCCCTTTCTCTGAATACCCTTTATGTAAAATTTCAAATGTTTAGACCAGAAATTGTCCGAGTAATTTGGTAGAGACCACAGAGGTCAATTTTTTTTTTAAATTTGACCCCTATTATGACCCCATAACATTTATTCTTTGGGGCTCAAATCAAGTTATTAAGTTATATCCATGTCCAAGGAACCTATATCTAAAATTTCAAGTGTTTAAACCAAAAATTGGCGGAGGAGTTTGGTAGAGTTCTCAAAGGTGAAATTTCTGGCCAAAAACGGATTACAAAGATTTTCGCAAATTTCAATAGCCTGTATATCAAATTTCGAGTCTGTAGACTGAAAATTAAGAGTTATTGTGTAGGGAAATGTACACAGACAGACACTTTCACTTTTATAGATATATAGATATGTCTCTATGTGTGTGTGTGTGTGTGTGTGTGTGTGTGTGTGTGTGTGTGTGTGGAAATGTTTTTTTTAATTATATTTTACCTTTTATTGATACCAATCCTTTAATTTATGAAGCTCAATGTAATTACAGAGCATATAATAAATCAATGACAAAAGCCAATATTCCAAATTTCAAGATGTTGTTCATCTTACCATTTATTCCTTTAAGTATGCTGACATGCACAATTCTTGACAGCACCTGTTTCGTAGCGCAAAATCATTCATTTAATTATTATATCAATCAATGAATATATTTTTCCCTTAACTTATCAGAAGAAAAAGCACCAATCAATTCATTAAAACAAAATAAATGCATATGGGTAGGAATACAAAATCTAAAAAATTGGGAGAGAAGTTGCAATTACCTTTCATGTTTTTCCTTTTATTACATCATATTTGAATTTTCAAGTAAAAGTTTAAATTCCCATATTAATAAGTTATATTCATTTTAATATACATTGATAAAAATATTTCATTTAATATTTTATTATTTAATTATTCAGTAAGTATCTATATATTTTTTTTACTAAGATAATATCGATAATTTTAAAATCTATAACATATGTATATATTTATTTAATTTTTATACGAAACTAATTACTTAATTCTATTTCAATTTCTTATTCCATTAAAGATTTGTTGATTTAACCTAAATTTTGTATATATATATATATATATATATATATATATATATATATATATATATATATACACACACACACACACACACACACTCCTATAATTTTGTTTGTTTGTTTTGTATTGATATTCATATTAAAAACACTTTCTATTTATTTAAAAAGAATATTCAACTTTCTTACATGAGGGTTGTTGAATTGCATTCATCTGCAAAAGATTTAGCTAGTTTGCATATTCTTTTAAACATACACTTTAATTAATTCCCTATTAGTTTTTTTTTCGGTTTTCTTATGGGACGATCATCTTTACTTAACTATTACATGTAATTATATTCATGCAGATATTCTACATGATTTATACGTGTGCAATATTTGTGTAAAAAGGTATTAGTAAACATAAACCTCTTTCTATATATTTTTATGTATGCATATATATATATATATATTTGTTTAAAAAAATTTTCCTACCACACTCCTCTGTCAGTTTTAAGTCTACAGACATGAAACTTAATATATAGTGTATTTGAACCCATGCAAAACTTTATATTTGGGTTTTAGCCAAAGAAAATTGGTGCAAAAGTGTGAAAATCAAAGGAATGGAATTTGCCAGGTGAAGGTCGAACGATGGCATTACGAATATGCATGCATAACGTAATAGCTATTGATTCATGTTTTGATTTTTAGCCTTGCAGCATACGTGTCTTCATAGCTCAGGCAATAACGTAAAAAAAAAAAAAAGAAGGTAAATCATGAGCTAAATATTTTAGTTTTGATTCTCGGTGCTGGTGCACGAGTCATTTCTCTTTTTAAACTTTTTAAATCATTACTATATACTGGGTCCAATATAATATAATAATAAATACGAAATCTGTATTAATTAAAATATTATATGTAAATGTATTTTATGACTGGACAATGCCACGCGGCCTGCTTTTGTGTGTGTGTGTGTGTGTGTGTGTGTGCGTGTTTTATTTTATCACCGTTTTATCTGCTTAATTACACAGATAAAACGGTAATAATATATATATATATATATATATATATATATATATATATATATATATATGCTCTGCAAAAGTATTGAGCACTTTCTTTAGGTTTTTACTAATCACCATTTTTGCTAATATATATATATATCTTTCTGGATAGTGATTTTTAAGTGTCTCCTAGAATGGAGATGTAATCAATGTAAGTTTTTTTTTTTTTTTGTTTTTTGCATTTTTGTTAATTGCATTAATATGCATTTTTTTTTTTTTCTGAGAGAGAACTTTTAAGGTTTTTAATGGGTCTATTGATGAAAGACCTGGGATTAACATAAAAATATTGGATAATGTTCTATGAATGAAACCGGCTAAATATACTGAAGCTTTTGTTTGCAAAAGATGATCAATATAGTGAATAAATAGTTGGTCACTGGAATGCAGCATAATACTGTTTATATATATATATGCTCTGCTATTCAATCATCGAGCTTTTACCTTGAAAAGCTTGGTTCATTGCTAATAATATTGTACAATAATAACAAATGGGAACTGGCTAGTCAGAAGCAAATTTGATTTGTCAGCTTAATTGTTATTTAAGTCTGACTTTAAAATTTATATATTTCAGAAGATTCGGAGCTAGAGGGGCAGGTTTAGTGGAAAATAAATAAATAAAACGAAATAAAGCCTGATTTTTATTTGAACAAATCGAGCTATTTAACTGAAGTTAAATTGAGACTAATATTTTTGTGGCAATTTTTTTGTTCTTGCCAAAAGTTTTTATGTTATTTGGGGGCCGATTTTAAAAATCCAACCAAATAAGGTTATGTCTTAGAAGATGCTAAACAGGAACACAAACCAGATTTATTAATTAAAAAAAAAAAGAAAGAAGAGAAATAAAGGAAGACTCTTTTTTATTTGAACAAATCCAGCCATTTTTACTGAATTTGATGGAGTTAAAGCCATTTTCTTGCCATCTTCCTATGGAAAGCCTTTATGATTTTTTCTTTTTTTCTATTTTCTAGTGAACATCAAAGAGGGACTAAAACGGGACTTTTTTTTTTCAGATGCATTAACGAAGCAAATAATAAATATAACTCCCAATGTAAAGAAAATGTCAATCTCATTTTTTCATTAAACCATTAGTGCCCAATTCTTTATTCTATTTATTTATTTATTATTATTTTTCTTTTTTTTTTACTCATGAGGAGTAGTCACGCAGACCATCATTAAATATTTCTCTTTAAGGACAACCAGTGGTGTTCTTTAAAGTTCGAGTGACAACAAGTCTCCTCCAGATTTCCAGCACTTTCCACCTCTTTCGATAACATTTACAAATTAAACTGCATTATCACAACAGCCATTTAACATTGATTTCTCATTGGCAGCGACTTTGGTTTTCACTGGAAGGTTGGTGGCAATAAGCCTTCCCAAGGTCGTAGTCCCCTTTGCCCTAATCCAGCAGAGGTCTGGCTAGTGCTTTCTCTGCTCGGTCTTTCAAACCTCTTCAACTCTTTGGTATGGTGCCTGTTAATGCCAATCCAATCCCTTTTTTTTTTTTTTTTTTTTTTTTTGATGTGGGTGGGGTGGCGGATTTACTTACAATTATAGTTTTAGTTTTCTTGCTTCTTTGTGTTTTACCTCTGTAGGAGTTTAATCATTATTGTTATTACCTCTATATTAATACGATAGCGTGTATGTTATTTTGTGTGTGACGCTTACATCTATTTTCTTCCGAGTGACTGTCGTTTAATTGTTATGATCTTCCATTTCTTGTAATAAATAATTTTACCAAGAATTCTTCATAAGTTTTGATTATAACTGATGGCACTCAAGTTGTCTTTTTTTATATAAATAATTTCACCAAGAATTCTTAATAAGCTTTGGTTTCGGTTTAAATTATAATTGTTATAATAAGTTATATATATATATATATATATATATATATATATATATATATATATATATATAATTCGATACTTTTTTGTGACCAAGAGCAGAGGTCTGCTTGAAATATAAAAAATAACAATAAAAATATTAAATACAAAAAGTAACATCGTTTTTCATGCTTCAAAAAGCCCTCATAACCTTTAAATCAATATATATATATATATATATATATATATATATATATATATATATATATATATATATATATTTCTTCATAAGTTTTGGTTTCAGTTTTGATTCAAGCTGATGCACTCGTCATATATATATATATATATATATATATATATATATATATATATATATATATATATATATATATATATATATATATATATGTATGTATTTTTTTTATTTTTGATCTGAGTACTCAAAGTAAATTTCCCAGTGTATAAGGATCATTTGATACTGGGGATATTCATAATCGGATCTTATTTCAAAAAGAGGTAAAATATAACATATGAGAAATATTTATCATTGATATTCATCTGATATAAATATAAACAAGAATAATACAAAGAAATTTAAAATAATAAAATGGAAGTTTGGAATCAAGTCAGATAATTTGAAATCACATTAGCAAGTTTTAGTCTCCTCTCCATACAGGTCAAAGGTTTTGGGGGAACTATCAGATATTTTGTAATTCATATGCAAAACTAGGAAAACAAATGACTATATGATTGAAACATTTTATGGCAGTGAAATGGAGTACATGAATTTTACCAAAAGAGCAACAAAAAATTAGGAAAAAAATGGACATACCCTTTAATGTTCGAAATAAATGGAAAAGTTTACAATGACTATTTTACATAAATTAAGCTAAAAGCTGTTAAGAAAACCTTAGTTTGTAAAAATCTAATGACTGAGTGTTCATTTCTAGAAGGTTAAAAAAAAGTGCCAAAAATAGGCTCTGGATGATCTCCTAAATGTGCGACCTTAAGTGCAAATGTCACATAGCGCACTACAAAATTCAGGTCATTACCTTTCCAATAAGCCTTCATTTGTTAAAATCTGACCAATAGTTGCTGCGATTTGGAATTTAGAAAATTGCAAAAAAAAAGGTAGTATATTTATGGATGGATATATATATATTATATTTTATAGAGGGAATTAGACCTGAGTCTAAAGAGCAAAGTTTATTTTAATGTATTAATACTTTAAGAGAACATTGCTCATCGTAGCAATGTAGATATATATATAATAAGCTCAATAGGTATATTTATCCTAGAGCTATATTAATATTGAGCATAAAGATTGATAATTGTAAATTATGAATCAGTTTCAAAAGGAAAAACAAACAAAATCAAATTGAGTGTACACTTAATTTGATTTTCTTTGTTTTGTTTTTTTTTAAACTGATTCAAAATTTACAATTATCAATCTTTATCCTCTCTCTCTCTCTCTATATATATATATATATATATATATATATATATATATATATATATATATATGCACACACTAGTAGCCAAATTGAATATTGAAATACTTGGTCTTATGGTCCTATGGGACGAAACTACATGATAACTTTAAGGCTTTTTGAAAATTATAATACTATTCGATGGTTAAATTTTTATGACAATTGGTAAAAAGGAACCAATATTTTCAAACCAATTAAATATGCCCAAATTTGCCTACATTTGTATATATAGTGTCCTGGCAGGCCAGCTTCAGTTTTGCTGCTTTGGGATGAATTTTGCGTAGACTTTTGTTTTGCTTGGTTCCCTCCCCTGTGGTTTTGCCAGGCCACTAATGTAATGATTTTGTTATTGGGCATAATCACATCACGCACCAGTTCCCCTCTTATAACCAAAGTTAAATGACGCGTCGGGTCAGTAATAACTGTGTGACTATTATTTCCTAACACCGAGTCTTATTGTGTCCATTGAATTCATTGCATGTGTGTTTCTTTTTTTAACGCACTCATGAAGCCAAAGTTTGAGCAAATTATAATTTTCTGAAAAGTCATATTCTTAAATGCCAACTCTGGGGGCTGAAACAATTGTATGCAACGTTGTCACTAATAAAAGTTTTTTTTTTTTTTGTTTTACGGCATATCAACCCTTTTCAGGTTATTTAATGCCGAATCCAGTTATTTTGAAGAAAAATTTATTCATAAAATATTTTTTTTTTTTTCAAGTCGGTTTCTGTTTAACCCATAGTTGAGACTAACAGGTACTACCACTCCGGATCAGAGTGGACCTGGGAGCAATGGCAATTAAAGGTGGGCTCCACACTCCCCAAAGCCCGCAAGCATCAGATATAGTTTAAGGTCATATCCAGGACCTACACTAATAAAAGGAAAACTTTCCGAAAATGGGTAAATATCAGGTTGGCAAGTGGTTTTTAACTTTTAAATTAAGCTGAACATAGCTCAAACAAAAATATATTGATCGAAGCAATTATGACTCCTTAAGCAGCAATTTTTGCTAAAAAAACAAAATAGAAATTGTTTCTGAGGTCCAAGTACCCTGTATATCAAATTTCAACTCTGTAGACTGAATATTCAGAGAGGAGTTGAGTAGATACATTTCGCACACACACACCGACACTTTAATTCATTTCATATATATATATATTTCTTTATGCTAGAATGTTTCCATCCAAAATTCTATGCAGCTATGCAGTATTCATAAATATAATTCAGTGTAAAAGTGAAATGAAACCAATTATCTAATAAGAAACAATAAAAAAAATGAATTAATTAATGAAGACTCGTTGTTGAAAGGAATATGCAAATTAGTCAACCTTCATGTAGTCGCTTGCATATCTATGACTGAGTATATTAAGTTCGTTTTTATAATTTTTAAATATAAAAAATAGGCTTTTGATATCAATGTCAGAGCTAGAAAAAAAATAAACTTTACATATATATATATATATATATATATATATATATATATATATATAGAGAGAGAGAGAGAGAGAGAGAGAGAGAGATAGATGATGGATATATGATAGAGAGAAGATGAATATGAGAGAGAAGAAGAGTATGAAAGATATAAATTGAAAATGGGGCACTTTTGCAGTATGCGGACGGCGGCCGTCTTTTTTTTGTTGAGTTTCATTAAAGTGTCGTCAGGTGGCGCTTCTCGGTCAGAGAACAGGCGACAATTTTACTTCAATTCAAGAAATATTTAAAAAAGAAAAAAATCCAATGTTGCTTTAATTCGAAAGAATGTCTCATTTAAATTATTAATTTATTGTTGATCCTTCAAAGTTGCTTTAATTCGAAAAATGTTTCATTTAAATTATTAAAAGTTTCATTTCATATTAAAAATCCAATGTTGCTTTCATCACAAAATCGTTTTATTAAAATTATATTTTCTTACACAGACTTTTAAATGTTTTTACAATTATATATGGATACATTTTTATAAATGTTTTTGTTTTCAAATATTTTTCTGTTCGAAAAAAAAAACAAAAAACTTGTTTGTTACTTATTTGCCGTGCTATTTGACCAAAAAGAAATTGGAGTTATCGCCCGCTTATAATGGCCGCCGTCCGCATACTGCAGAAGTGCCGAAAATGGTGATGGTGAAAAAGCACTTGTTGATTGCCTCAGCATTTTCACCAAAAAACTGAATCATTCCAAGTGCAGCTTTAATTCTCACATTCCTTTGCCATTCCTGCAGACAGCCATTAAAGATCGACAATTATTTCCACATGTTACCGACTTCATTAGGAGAATAAAAAAAAGAACAAATAGGAAAAATAACAAAACCGATGAAGATAAGAAAAAAAAATCAGTTACAAATTAAAAAAAAAAAAAAAAAATCTTCCGCCATTTTACTCCAGTTTGCAAAACTTGGATAATGAATTTATACAATGGGTGTTCCAAAAGTAATGCCTCCTATTTTTTATTCCACCCAAATGGATCAGAGAGGATTAAAAATTGCATTGGTATGGACGCGCGTCAGGAGCAGAGATCATCATTGAATTCCTGTCATAATACTTTGAGAATGGTGATGATCACTTAGAAAAATAAATTCTGGAGCACAAAAGGTCGCTAGTTTTAATGGTACCGAAACCATCTTCATAGCTCTTTAACTTTTTGAGTTAAAAAAATGGGAGGCTTTAATTTTGGAACGGTCATTGTATATATACACATACTTAACTTTATATATATATATATATATATATATATACATACATACATACTTAACTTATATATATATACATACTTAACATATATATATATATATATATATATATATACTTAACTTATATATATACATACTTAACATATATATATATATATATATATACATATATACACACACACACACACATTCTTAACTTTATATATATATCTATAAAAGTGAATGCGTCTGTGTACATTTTCCTATGCAATAATTCTCTCAATTTTAAGACTCGAAATTTGATATACAGGGTACTGAGATTTGGGAAAATCTTTGTGATCGGTTTTCGGCCAGAAATTCGGTTGTTAAGGGGTAAAAGTTCAACGATTTGACCTTGGAGAACTCTACCAAACTCCTCTGCCAATTTTTGGGTCTAAACACTTGAAATTTTAGATATAGGCATCCTGGACTTATAACTTGATTTGAGCCCAAAACAATAAATGTTAAGGGGGTCATAATAGGGGTCAAAGTTTAAAAAAAATTGACCGCTTTTTTTTATGCTCAACATACACCTCCAAACATCTGGGCAACACCGGGCTGAAATGCTAGTGTTATATAATCCTCGCTGATATGACATTTACAAGCACTAAATTTTCTTCAATTCTTGTGTTAGTTGCTGGAGGCCTACAAAGTTAACAGTGGCTTTGTGACTGTGTTTGAATCTCCCAACTAGCAGTAATTATCCTTTCCTACACTGATGATTGTGTAAGCATGGAAAATTAGTGTCTGTAGGTATAAAAATAAAAAAAAAAGATCATATATAAACAAATAAATTTGGGCTCTACAGACAAATTTATCTTTAATTGACCTTTGGCAACTAAATATTTTTCATTTACTAGCAAAATAGAAAAGTTACTAGTCAATCCCACGTGATTTTTGGAATATGACATCTTCGTTCTGTGACAAGTACATACATCAAAGATTTTTCTGTATTTTTTTTTTTTTTGTTAGATTAGTTTAGTTTTATATATGCACCGAATTTTATGTGGAGACTTGAAGGTATAAACATTCAAATTTCTTCAGATGCTTTTTAAACAACCTTCATTAAAAGAAAAAAGAAAAGAGTATATTGTTCTATTAAACTTTTATTGTTTAAATAACTTGACTGTACTCGGTTTACTATAAAAAAAAAAAAAAGAAGAAATTTTTCACTCAGTAATAAGCTTTGGACGATTGTTGGTTAAAAAACACAAACGCCAAAAGATGAGAGTTTTATTATTTCTAGTCATCACTTAGAAAAATCACTCGCAAATGCGACTGTTTCACTCGCAACATAAAGCCCAGTAAATGCAAATTTTTTTTCATCCAACACTTTAAACAAGGGTTTTCCAACACGGGTTCTGTGGAACTGGTTTTCCTTAAGAGCCTGCCAAGGATTTCTTCAAAAGATGCTGATACAATAAGTAAAGAATACACACGTGTGAAAATGAATAAGCATTTTTTCATTTGTTTTTTTTATTATTTTTTTTTTTTTTTTTTTTTTCATTTTAAAAAAAGTGTTAACCTTCACTAGTTATAAAAAAATATTGCTTTCATTATCAAGGAGAAATAAATAAGATCATAAAATATTATATTTTTCTTTGAGACATTACTATTATTTTCTTATATATATATATATATATATAATTATAATTTTATTAATATTATTTTTTCCTTGTACACACTTTTTTGTGAATCATTCCACGGATTTCTGCGTTTGGATTATTATGGACCATCTTCTTCAAATCACGGGATTTCTTTGGATTTTACTTGTACAGATGGAAACTCTTTTAACTTTCTTGAAGTTTTACATTTGGATTTTACCGTCACTGGATTTTTTTATCTTCCACCAGACTATCCATTAATGTATAATCACCTTTTTCTTTACCATATTCCCTCTGCTTAACTTATTTTGTTTTCAAGTAAGATCTTTGACTTATTTGTTGTTTCATCAAATACTTCTGCATGCAAAATCCGATCCTGTATTTTGCTAATTCCTACCCTCTGATGAGAAGGAGAGTATTTCTTCGAAACTCCGCGGATTAAGGACTATCTATTTATCTAGTGTTTCCTTTTCAGATTAAATATGTTTTTAACTCATTTCAAAGTGTTTTTTAACATATTTCATTAACTGTTTGCTCATATATATATATATATATATATATATATATATATATATATATATATATATATATAAGGGCAAAATGTGTATGTGTGTGTGTGTTTGTATGTCTCGCAAAAACTTTTGACAGAGGCGACGTATCCTGATTGTTATCATTTTGAAGCTCGACCCTTCAGACGACAAATATCAAACAATTAGCGAAAAACAATATTTCCTTCACCCTCGACAGGGCAGTTTTCAGCAGAGAGGAGTCGGATTTTCCAATGTCATTTCTGCAAGTCATCTTTTCTTTTCGATTGGCTACGCTTAATTTGAATGCTTTCAACTTCCAATTGCGTCATGGAGCATCGGTAAGACGTCAGATTTTCTTTCACTCTTTTCCGCCTTTGCGTCACGGGTTCGAGCCTGCCTGCCTACTACCACTTCTTTTTTTTTTTTTTAACACTTCTCACCACATAGGCTGTCGACTGTTGTTTTGATTCCCCACCCCCACCCTGCTTCTACCACTTTTTTTTTAAAACACCTATCTCCACCACAGGTTCCATATTACACCACCTACACACACCCGGGGAACGCCGGTAACCCCCACCTCCACTACTACCATTTTTTTTTCTTACCCCACTCTCCATCCGGTCTGCCTACTGTTGTTTTGATCCCCCCCCCTGCTACAGCCACTTTTTTATTAACACCTCTCTCCACCCGGACTTCCCACTGTTATTTTAACCCTATCCACACCTCTCAACACCCGGGCAACGGCAGGTACTCCTGCTAGTTTGAAATATTTTACAAAGGTAAAGAAACATTGCTCTAAATTATTATTTAAATCAATAATACAACATATTTTAAAATCTGATATATAAAAGGCTGTCTGTCCGTCTGTCTCCGTATTTTCAAACTATCTCTTCCAAAACTAAAAGTTGCAAAGCGGCGCTAGGAGCCTCAAATGATTGGATGTTTTATGGACCGTTCTTTTATGGGTCAAAAGTTTTTAGGGGGTCAAAAATAGGTAAACATTGAAAAAAATCGTTATACATTTTGTACATTCATCTTAGTTTATTTTTTAATTTTTAAGCAGTTCATATGCATGCCATTTTGGTAATGTGGTAACGTCAACAGTTTTGAATGCTAAAGTTTGACTTTCAGTTTCGATTTCAGCTGATGGCACCCAAATACTTTCTTTTTCTTTAATTTTGAAATCATGGCTCTATAATAATATATACCAAATGTGGACAAATCAAAATATCATATTTAAGCGAATTCTATGACCGGGCAAAGTCGGGTGCCCCCTCGCTAGTGCTGTATATATAAATACAGACGAAAGATACAAAGATACCCATTTGAATGCCTAATTTGCATTACTCGTTTTTAAAGAGTTCACACATTTTTAATCTTATTGTCCTATTTTTCCCAAATATATGCAATAGTTTTGTCAATATTAGCACTATTTAAAGTGATTTAATAATAAAGAAAACATTAAATTATTAAAACATTTCTTACAATATTTGCTGATTAATTTTAAACGAAGGTAATTGTTGTGAGACTGAAACTTACTTGCATCATAGACTCCTCCAGTATTATATTACGATGTGAAATAACACTCTCAGGAAACAGTATCGTAATACCGTAGAATCAGCAGGAGTATTAGTAGTGTGCAGCACATATGACTACCCATATTGGACACCACCAGATAGTAAGCTCCGCTTACCCTTTATCCTATCCTTGTAACCTTTTCGGTTAAGACATCGTTTTTTGCACCTAATCCGTGTTTTCCTTCCGTGGTTCGCAATCTTGGGTCCATATCAGTAGTATAAACTTAACTCACTAGAAAGACAGCTATACTGACCAGACATAAGAGTTCGGAAAAGGGAGACAGTGGCTGACTACTCTGTCTCTCTCTAGTTTCAATAATAATAAAAAAAAAAAATGCATAATTTAAGCATATTTATTTTGTCTTTCTTTTCCTTTCTGTATGGTCCTACTTAAAAAATAACTCAAAGCCAGTTAGTATAGAAATATATCCGTGATAGTTTTCAATATCTGAGTGGGCAACACAATCTTTTCTAAACCCTGTACAAATTGAGAAAGACAAAGAAGCAATAAAGGTAGATGACTGGTTGACAATACCTGTACAGCAAACAACCCAACAACCTTACTCCATCACCTCAAGTTTTCATCCAGGATTCTGAATAGGGGCAATCAATTTCATAGCATATTACAAAAAAAAAGGGGGGGGGGCTAAAGCAACCTGGCGTGAGAGATTGCTATGTTACAGAAGGGAGACCAAACATGCGGGTGGGAGGAAATGGTTTCCAAAAGGTCCGCGGCGGGAATGGGGGTAGTTGGCATCGACTGTGCAGGGTTTGATGCCAAAAGTTAACGACCTATTTACACCAAGGAGAAAGGTTATAATTTGGGTGAGAGTAACAGAAAAGAATGGATTGCGGCAGGTTTAGGAAGGATGATGAATAGCTTGGCCATGCTAAAATGCAAATATACCTACGTGATCCGGTCTCGGTGTCGTTTTGAATATGTGATATTATATTTAGTTTAACGTCCGCTTTACAGGTTAACATGCATTTAAAAAATTGGCTTACAAAAGGCTTTCAATAAGTTTCCAGACTTTTTTTTTTTTGTTTTTGTTTTTTTTTTACACTCATTTAAAATTGTCGTGGACTCTTGAAAATTCAGTATGTTATCGCTATATATCTTATGAGATAACTGACCAATTTTTATGCTTTCAGGTTCAAATGAACAACTACAGCAGGAATTGGAATACACTCTACTAAAGCCTATTTGTCACAGCTGGCGAATTTCAAAAATGTAATCTGGACTCTAGAAGAACGAAATGCAATAAAAAAAAAATTTGCTTTAAACTTTGAAAAACATGCCAAAGAAACGTCTGGAATGCTTTAGATTGCTTTTGAACCATCTTGTATGAATCGAGCATAAGTTTTTAAATGACATAAGAGATTCAAGGAAGGCAGGAAGTCTGTGAGCAATGTGGGAGGAGTAAAGAAATCAAAACACAGAACTGATTGGTCAAATAAAGAATTTCATGGATAAGGACCGTCGTGTGTCAATAGAGAGAATAAGTGCACGTTTAATATCAGTGAGGGAACTGTATACACAATTATTCACGAGGAACTGAACATGCAGAAGATTTGTGCAAAGTTTGTCCCAAGGTTGCAATCTACAACTTTATCCTTGTCACAGACTTTTTGACCAAAATAGGCATCAAGACAGTTCCTCACCCTCCCTATAGTCCAAACCTTGCTCCCTGTGACTTTTGGTTATTCCCTAAGCTCAAGGAAAACCTTAGCAGCTATCATTATGAGACAATTGAGGAGATGAAAGAGGCTGTGGTGATGCTTACACAAGAGATCTTCTATAGAACCTTCCAGAAGTTGTTGAAATCGTACAAGTGCATTGCAGCCGGGGGAGATTACTTTGAAAGGGACTAGAGTTCCGTGCATGTACTACCAATAAAAGCACCCATACGAAAAAGTCTGGAAACTTATTAAAGTCACCTCGTGCAAAAAGAGCAGAGTTTATATTCAGCAGCCACATAACTCTCACTTCCCTTATTTTTGTCGTTTAGTCCTTGCATTCCATGAGCAATGTTTCTGACAAAAGGGGAAGAATTGCCGTTTTTCTGGATTGGAATCCATCCATCTAGCACTTATCGTTGACTAGTTTTTGACCTTTAAGTAGTATTTTTTTTTTTTTTTTACTCCTTGCATCAAGTGAGTTCTTGTTTTATCCTAAGCGATTTCAAAAACGCTGACGTTTCTGAATTTTTGAAATAAGAATTGGTTATTCGTATTATTTGGATTCCCGAATTGGACAAGATACACCTGAAGAAGGTCGGAGGTTACATCGACCAAAATGTTGTGAAAATGACATTGAAGATGAGAACAGTAGTCCGATGAATCCAATAATGCACACAAAAAAAAAAAAAAAAAAAAACGATTTCTGATCAGCTCTTTATTTATCCCTCTTTCTATCAAGTCCATCTTTTTTTTTTAAACTTCATCCCATGTTTTTCTTGCTCGTCCCCCTCAACTGTTGTACATCTACTGACCCAAGAATTACCATTCATTTTTATTTAATGCGACCATATCATCAAAGTCTACTCTTCTGCACACGTCTCTCTGCACTGTCCGGATTTAACAATCATATTACATATACATCGCATGATTCTCATATGATTTCTCTCCAAGCAATGCATACCCTCAATTCTCCCATGCCAGGTTTTATTTCGATACATGATCTGAGTCATGGACGTGCAGAATGAGGGGGGGGGGGGGCAAGTACATGCCTCTTTTACTCCTGTTTTAAAAATGCCCTTTTCACAGGAATGTATTATAAACCTGTGCCCCATTGAGACTGTGTTTATTACTATATTTTTGCCGTTTTTTTTTCACTTGAGCATCTGCTCTAAAAAAGTTCTCTGCACGTCACTGATTTGAGTACCTGATCGATTCTTTCTTTTATCGACAGTGATAACGCTGTTGGTTAGTTATGGTAAAAAGGGTTAAAAGTTCCCTGAACTAACAGCATCCACTTTTAGTTCTTGCAATCACATAAGCACCTGCTCCATCCTGTGCTCCAACGAAGATTTTCAATCCTCTCATAGTATTCATCAGCATTCAAATTGCTAGTTATCTCCTTAACACTTGCCCTTGAGTGGTTCTTATTGGTTGTCTTGTATTATATTGTATATCAACCCATTTTTGATTATTTTTATTTAATGCCGAATCTGGTAATTAATTCTGTTTTTATGTTTCAAGATAATTATATCTTCAAATTATATTCATAGAATCTAGTTTGGTTGTTTAGTTTTACGACATATAAACTTTTTTGCGGTTACTTAATATGGAATACAGTATTTAAGGAAAAAAAAAGTTTTTATTTTTCAGTTTCCCTATATCTTCAAATGTTTATTCACTAACCTGGGTGCCTGGCGTTGCCCGGTTTTTTGGAGGTGTGTGTTGAGCAAAAAAAAACAAAAAAAAAAAACATGGTAGTAGGCAAGCAGGCTCGAACTCATGACGCGAAGACGGAAAAGAAAGTGAAAGAAAATCTGACGAGTTACCGCTACTCCAGGATGCGACTGGAAGTTCGGAACGTTAAAATTAGACAAAGTCAATCCCACCGATACAATGACTTGCAAAAATGGCTCACAGAAAGAAATCGACCTCTCTTTGTAGAAAACTACCCAGTTGAAGATGAAAGAATTAATGTTTTGGACCAATTCTTCGATATTTGTCGTCCGAGATGTCAAGCTTCAAAGTGATACTGATCTCATGAACATCCGTCGCCTCTGTTGAAAATTGTAGGCAGACATACAAACATACATTTAAACATACAGGTAAGGTTTATATTATAGATTAGCGGAGGGTACCCGGTGTTGCCCGGATGTGGGGAGGTGTGTGGGAGGGTAAATCAAAACAACAATAAAAGGGAAAATAAAGAATAAGTGAATGAAAAAATAATGGCATAAATAACCCCGTTTAAATATTAAAACTTTAAAATTGAAAAAAATGTCCGTTATGTTGGCGCTAACCTGCAACCTTAAGATAACGATGCTGCCACGATAACCACTTCTCTACGATGGTGTCAGTGAAGTAACATCGTTTTTTTTTTTTTTCCTATTTAAATCAATTCAATAAATAACGTTATTTGCGTATGTATATTTAGCTAAATTTTCATGAAGGAACGATTTTTTGCAACCGTCCCCTCATTGCAAACGTCTATTTCTAGAGGAAATAATTGACCGTTTGTTCTTTCTAATTCTCACATATTATTCGGCCGAAACATCGCCCTTTCAAATCGTATCAGTTTTGACCTGGTTTGATGCCGCTGAGAAAAGTTTTAGGAAGACATATATACATACATTCAAACAGACAGGTAAGATTTATATAATGGGCTACCCGGTGTTGCTCGGGGCCGTATAAACAATGATAAAATTGAATTTGGTTTTGTAATATATTTGTTATTCTTATGAGAGAGGAATTTTGTATGTTTACGTATCATTTGTTATTTCGAACAAAAGAATATTTTACCTACATAAGACGGTTATTACACATATGAAATAATTGCATCTTACCTAGGGTAGGTCATTTATAGCATGCATATGAAAAGCCACATGAAATTAGTCACGTTTGAAAACACACTTTATTTCTCCATCTTTTAATATGTACCCCTATTTATGTAGGCCAATAATACATTACCACTCCAGGCCAAAGTGGACTTGGGAGCAATGGTAACTAAGCGGGCAACTCCACATTCTCGACAGCCCCTAAATTAGCCCTCACCACTCGACATCTTAAAATCATATCCAGGACCAAATGGCATTTTTAGTTTTGATTAGCAGTGACTAATTATGAGGGAGGTTCCAAAAATAAGGCTTCCTATTTTTTCATCCACCCGAATGGATCAAGGGGATGCAAATTGCGTTGTTATGACTGAACTTATGCATTCATGACCAGAAAGTTTGATCTCTCTGTTACAGATATTGACGGTGTGAGGCTCTAAGAAAGCAACCTCTGTCACATGTGACCATGTAGAAAAATAAATCTGGAAGCTCAAAAGGTGTATCGTTTTAATGGTACCACTCCCGTTCTCATAGCTCTTCAACTTTTTGACTTAAAAAAAATAGGTTTTACTTTTAGAACTACCCTTGCAGTAGGACAAAAAGATAAAGTGGAACAAGACGGTGAACATAATAAGTAACAGTTACAACATCCACTTCTAAAATTATTGATATTAATAAATTATTAGACAAACTCCTGTAGACTTTTGTTGGCACAACGTACCTTCAATAATTACGCATTGACTTCATTTTTGTTTTTCTTTGCTATTAATCGAATATTTATTGGAAATCCTAAAAATTTGTCAAAAGTATATTCGAACGCAGCAATTACGAAAAACAAAATTTTCATATTACCAATTTTAGTAATGATGATAGCAGTAACACAAAGACAAATAACAATAACAACAATAAAATTGTGTATATATATATAAGTGACGATCACCATATGTATATATATATATGTGTATATATATAAGTGACGATCACCATATGTACATATATATGTGTATATATATAAGTGACGATCACCATATGTATATATATATATGTGTATATATATAAGTGACGATCACTATATATATATATATATATGTGTATATATATAAGTGACGATCACTATATATATATATAAGTGACGATCACCATATATATATATATATATATATAAGTGACGATCACCATATATATATGTGTGTGTATGTATATATATATATATATATATAAGTGACGATCACCATATATATATATATATATATATATATATAGAGAGAGAGAGAGAGAGAGAGAGAGAGAGATATAGATATGTATATATATATATATGTGACGATCACCATATATATATATATATATATATATATATATATATATATATATATGTGTGTGTGCATTTATATATATATAAGTGACGATCACCATATATATATATATGTGTGTCGATCACCATATATATATATATATATATATATATATATATATATATATAAGTGACGATCACCATATATATAAGTGACGATCACCATATATATATATATATATATATATATATATATTTAAAGGAGATTAGAACAATAGTCTAAAGAGCTGAGTGTATTTTAATGTAACAGTGAAATTACTAGTTTAATTAAAATACAGGAAATAGAAAGTGTTCGTTGTAATTTAGATATATAATAAGCTCAATAGTTAAATGTCCTAGAGCTAATTCAATATTAAGTAATGTGATTGATAATTTAAAATTTAAAAATCAAATTTTAATTAAATTAAAAATCCGTTTCATAAGAAGGAACAACAACAAAATCAATTATCTGTACGATCGTTTCGGAAAACAATGCTTTTCATTGTGGTATACATCAAGCTATGTACAATAATTATATATAGTTTTTTGATAAGCAAGGTCTCCTCATCAGCAAATTTTGAAGGGTTTTTATTGAATTTAAAAGACACCATAAATAAACCTAGCATTGAAAGTAAGGCAGATGAATCTGAAAAATTGAAATAAAAGGCCTGGATTTAAAATTTATAAGAAAATTAATATGGGTTAGAGATAGAAATAAGTAGAGAAAAATATATATTCTTGAATTTACATAAGGAATTTGCTTTAAAAATATATAGAGATATTTACCTTTTAATTTTTCGTTTTTTGAAATCAGGAACTGTGGTTAAAATAGTCATTTAGATGTTTGCTATAGCTTTTTATCTTATTGAATGATGAATTTTAAAAGGGGGGGGACGCTCGTGCAATAAATTGTTTCCGTTAGCGTATTTTTGATTTAAAGACGCTACGGTTTATATATAGAGAATATTACTATTACATATTTTAAGGGGAGATAATTGTCATGTTTTCTTTACTTTATTTATTTGACGGGTGTAAGGGAGATAATTAGTCTAACTTAATTTATTAAAAACAAAAAAATAAAAATAATAATTGTAATCTATTTTTATCTCCCTTACACCCGTCAAATAAATAAAGTAAAGAAAACATGACAATTATCTCCCCTTAAAATATGTAATAGTAATATTCTCTATATATAAACCGTAGTGTCTTTAAATCAAAAATACGCTAACGGAAACAATTTATTGCACGAGCGTCCCCCCTTTTAAAATTCATCATTC
>NC_136514.1:32394114-32404114 GCF_053919585.1 Euprymna scolopes | reverse complement strand
TGCATAAACTTCATTAAATTCATTGGATGCTTCACCCCTGAATTATATTCACCTGGAATATATATATATATATATTTATATATATATATATATATATACATATATATGTGATGAAAATTATGGAAATCATATTCCAACATGATGGAATAATGAAAAAAGGACAAACCAGAATAATATCAATGTTTTTATTTGAAGACTTCATTGGTATACACATTTTGAATGCTAACGGTTTTTGTTTTAGTTTTTATCATATGGAAATAGAACAAACACATCCATTTCACATTACAAACACAAAAAGTATATTTTCAAACATTGTACTGGTTTTTATTTTTTCAAATCAATCATCCTGAGGAAATCTTAAATGAAAAACGAAACGTTAATGAATATATAACTTTTTTTTGTTCCATTTTCACACACACACACTATATATATATATATATATATATATATATATATATATATATATATATGACTGTTTTTTTTTTCTGTGGAAAGCAACCATTTTTACTGACCATTCGTCCAAAACATTAGTATGTCCAGTGTCGCGACAATGTAATTTTGTTTATATTAATAAAAAATATACCTTGCTCTTCTATTATTGAGCATTCTTTATAACTTACGTGCTTTCACTCATTAAGGGATCTTTATCCTGGTATATATGTGTGCGTGTCTGTGTGTGTGTGCTATTTGTTATGATAAAGTGCATCAAACTAAGTATATGGTTTGTATGCACAGAATTAACTCTTCAACTAATTAACAATCATTATAAAATTTGGACCCAGCTACTAGGGGTAAGGGGTTAGCTATATTTACTTTAATTTAGTTTTATGCAAAGAGAGTATAAAGAGGGTAGAAGCTCTTCCTGAAGATTCAGATACACCTCAAATTTTTGCGAAATTTTGACGTCAAGGATTAGCCATCAATTAATCAATATTCCTTAAATTTTAGCTTCTTTGGAGTATTTTAATATATTTAGTGGGATAGGAGCAAACTTCCTCATTTGTAAATTCAGACGTATCAAATTTGCATTGAATTTGGTCCTATAGTCATCAGAGACCAATCAAACATTGATTCCCTGAATTTCACCCTCTTAAGACTTCTTAAGCATGAAATTTTAGACATTTTTCTCAAATCAAAATTGTGTAATGAATTTGAACCAAAATTAGAAACAAGAATTCTAAAAGTATAGCAAAAAATGAATCGAAATATATAGTTTATTTCTCCTAAATACAGAGGAACATGATTTTAAAAATCAGAACTGCTGTGGCCGGAGGGGAAGTTTGTTGTAGGGACAGTGAGGGGAACACAATTTATGACTTACCTCCTAATCCTGTACTGAACACCCGCATTGCAAGAAATCCGCCACAAGTTTCTGAACTGTTCTGTGGGCATTTACTCCCACACTGACCATCATGCAACTGGCCGTATTTGCCAAATTCGTCTCCGCACCAACATTCTTTAGTGTACTGAACACCAGCATATTGAAAGCCTGCAGTTAAAAAATAGAAAGAAAAATTCAATTAAGACCATGAGGAGATAATTCGTTCTAGTCGGCTGATTTTATATACATGTGTGTGCGAGTATATTTTTTTAAAAAAAAGATTAACTATTATTTTTATACCTACAGACACTAATGTGCCATGCTTATGCAATCATTAGTGTACGAAGTGATAATTACTGCTGGTCGGAGATTCAAACCCAGTTACCAAACATTGACTTCATAGGCTAACATTCTACCTCAAGGCCACCTATGTGTGTGTGTGTGTGTGTGTGTGGTTCCTATAGAAAGCTAGAAAATTAGAAGACAAGCTTTCTTCGAGATTGATAATTTGTTTAACCACACTGAAGAGCTGTGATAAAGTGAAACAGTGCGTGTGGATAACTATATAAAAGCCTCTCCATCTTCACGGGTTGAGCATACCCTCTGCTATGACTTTAGCATAATGCAAAGCTCTTTGTAAATAAAAACAAATGGAGCACAGCAAGAGTGGTGGTCAATGTTTGTAGAAAACATTGTTAGATATCATTGCTGGCAGCAGCAATCCTGTGGCCTGCTGAGTAGAGCTAACTCTCAAGTCGATGATTCTTGAAGCTACTGTTCCTCGTATCGCATACCAGAACGGGCTTAAATCTAATAGGTCCCACACTGTCAACTAAGCTTTAACCTCTGTCCCATCACTGCAATATTGCATCCTTGTGTCTGCTTTACATGCAAATTTAATGGAATGTACTCTGATCAACACATTGCACTTGTTCCCCCTTGACGTACTTGCTTAGCAACAAAATCACACCCATTCATTGTAGAGGTTACTAAATGCCGAAAAGCCTTCTACTCAAATATTCTCTTTCCTTGGACAGCAAGGCTCTTCCTGCTACCTGCCTCCCCAATCGTACTGACATACAGAAATTTAAATGTAATGTAAAACAACATTTTGTTCATTTCCTCTAAACATAGTCTCAAATAGTAGCTCCTTCATCCATGTGGCGATGCCACTTGTTTGGAGGTTTTTTTTTTTACAGGAATCACCACTTATCAAGGCCCGGACGCCATTCGAGGATAAGGGTTATTGGGCATACATTAGTCAATATGATTATAGCTTAGTAAACATAAGTAGTGGGAATTTTGTAAATTGGATTACTTAGAGTGACGGTTCATCAAGAACTTGTTTACGTTGGACTTGAAGACAATCAGGTGAACGCAATTAAAAAAAAAAAAAAAAAAAAAGAAAATGTGCATTCTAAAAATTGTTAAATGCCAAAATGTAACACTTTACCAAGGATTTTCAATTTTAACTTTCAAAAAAAGTCTGCAAACTTATTGAAGACGTCTCGTAACTGATACGCATCGGAACTTTTCCTTGTATTATATGATCTGATTTTTCTCCAGTTTCCAGACGGACTTTCTACCATTTGGATTACTGCTTATATATTTGGATTCTCACTTACCATCCAACCTTTAACCCATGTATCGTTGGATTTTGCTGTTCCTACCTTCATCTCCAAATATGCTTACCATGTGGAATATCCTTTTGACTTATATACTTTTATTATATTTCCTAAAAACTGACTTCCCCCTCCCACCACGTTTTAAAGTTTTCAATTCATGTGCTGACCAGCTTATAGCCAGCCTATTACTGTTTATTTTTCTATTTTTCCTCTGAAGATAAGGGACATTCTTTGAAACTTTATAGAGTAACGACATTTTCATCTAGTACCCCTTGTGACGAATAATAAATGTTTTTTTTATTTGTTTTTTTTACATGGTAGTCACCACTTATCAAGGCCCGGAAGCCACTCTGGGATAAGGGTTATTGTGTGTACAGTGATCAATGGGATAGTATCGTAATAGTCGTTAGTATTGGAGATTTGATAAAGTGTCTTACTTAAGGGGGGGGGGGCGGTTCATTAGGAATTTGTTTATGTTGGACTTGAAGACATCCAAGTTGTAGTCAGATGGGAAAGAGGCAAACGGAAGAAAGTTCCACAGTCGTTCACTTCTAAGAAAGAAGCTTTGTTCATGCAATCTACATTTTGATTTTGGAACAGATAAAGAGTGGGGAAAGTTTTGACAGTGGTTTCAGCTAGACGGGTGTTTATCATGAAAGACTTGCGAGAGGGAGGGGAGACCAGAGATTGGAGCTCAGACGAGCACTTGCCATGGAAGTAACGATAAAACTAAGACAGGCTCGCAAATTTCAACTTACTTTGATACCAACCATTGAATATTATCCGACTGTTTACTGTTTGTGCCAACCTAATTGGTTATTATAAAACTTAATTCCGTATTTCCTGTGTAATTGTCAGTAGCCTGGAGGTTGAATACCAGTCTATAGAGTCAAGGATGACTTTTGGACTGGGTTCAAATTCCCTGACTGACAGCAATTATAATTTCCTACACAAATGAGAACATAATTCAAAACACATATCTCAGTAGGTTTAAAAGTAATTATTAATATTTATTTACAACTGTTATTGTTATATATATATATATATATATATATATATATATATATATATATATATATATATATATATATATATAAGTGAATATCACTTTTACAATTGATTTTTCAGAGTACTCTAACCACTTACCTGTGGCATAGTGTGGGCAACTAAAAAAAAAAAAAAAAAATTACAAATTACTTAGAACCTCTATCCAGTCACGACTGACGGAACAAGAGTATGTTACCCCCGTGAAGTAAAGAAATTCGTCCAAATTCTCAAGTTCAGAAGAAACCTTCCTGAGTTCGACAAGATGCACTTGAAGAACGTCGGAGGTTATATCGACCGAAACGTTGTGAAAATCACACTCAAGATGAGGACAGCAGTCCGATGAATCAAAATGTTATCAGGTTGCTGTTGATATTTATTTGCTTCCCCGCGAAAACAAAAATGTGACACAAGGTCATTTTTAATGTAGGAGAAAACCAGCTCCTCCAAAAGAGGGCACTCTGGAAGCAGGCAAAAATAAAATTGCCTTAGTATAGAAGGGTTTCCCTCTCCATTGACTAAGAACAATTTAACTTGAGTGCAGCGTCAGAGCAGACACCACACCTCGGCCACCAGGGCGACACGCGTATGCTCTCTATTAGGTTGCTGTGTTCGTCATATTGTACTAACAGTTTTTTTTTGTTTTTTCAACTTTACTTGTCTCCACAAAAGGACAAGGCAGGTCGAATATAGAACTTAAATTAAGAGAAAGTGCTATTTATCGTGGTGCTATAAGTAAAATATAAGTGTACGTTGTACATTTTAACATGATTTTATTCAGTTTGAGTTTTTATTTGTTTCTAGACATTCTATTAGATTTTATCCTGATATTCAAACCAGGGTTGCGGAGTCGGATGGTAAAATTCTGACTCCGACTCCTAGAATTCCCAGGATGCCAACTCCAACTGCTTTGATATCTTTGACTCCTTAACACCTATGTGGAAATCTATTCTGCAGATCCATATACCAGCCTCCCACACCTATTCAGCATTTTATAAATACTTTTCATGTATATTATTTTTTACGTTTAACATTCATTTGTCTGATAAATATACTCACATGTACACTCAACCAGCTTTACAGAATAAGTTAAGATAACAAAGGGATGAAAAAATGTACAATTAAATTTTATTATGCTATCAGTTCAAAAGGGAATACGATATTTAGGGGTAGGGAAACCTCTTTAGGCCATGACATTTTGAAACCAAACGCTTCTCATCAGAAGAGGGGGAGTAAAGGTGCATACTATACAGAAGAAATTTTTTAAAAGATAATATTGCCTTTATGGAAAGAGGATTAAAGGAAAAACCGGAAAAGTTTAAAGGGCTATAGTAGCATAGGTTGCTTCTTATTGATTTAAGCCGTTTTTTTTTTTTTTTGTTTTTTGGTAATTCTGGATCAATTCCAGAGTAATCCAATTGTGAAATTCCATTTGATTTAGGAACTAGATGACTTTCGGATTACAATCCGATTGTTATCCTATGTCATCCATAGTGATCTCAAAGATGAAATTTTCATTTCTTTAATAAAGAATTTCATAGATAAGGACCCTCATGTGTCTATAGAGACAATAAATTCACAGTTTGATGTCAGTGTGGGAACTGTACACACAATTATTCGTGAGAATTGAAGATGCAGAAGATTTGCGCAAAGTATGTCCCAAGAGTGCGCTATCCTAGTCACAGACTTTTTGACCAAGATGGGCATCAAGACAGTTCCTCGCCCTCCTTATAGTCCAGACCTTGCTCCCTGTGACTTCTGCTTATTCCCTAAGCTCAAGGAAAACCTTAGAGGCTGTCGTTATGAGACAATTGAGGAGATGAAAAAGGTTGTGGCGAGGGTCATTAACTTACTCATGCAGGAGGACTTCCATGGGGCCTTCCAGAAGTTGTTGGAACGGTACAACAAGTGCATTGTTGCCGGAGGAGATTAGTTTGAAGGGGACTAGCGGAAAGTTGAAAGTGATTGCAGAAATCTGACCCACTTATTCTGCCGATGAAAAGGAGGCACGGGGGTAGGGGAAGGAGTATAAAGCACACCTCATCACTGTTACACATCACTAACTTATAATATCGTTCTAATTGCTTAATTGCGCAGGTTAAATTGATGTATCATATTGCCGATGCGTGCAAGCGTGTCGGTTTACGCACTCAAGTTTAGGTTGGTTGTTTTTGTTTTACGGCATATCAACCCTTTTCAGGTTATTTAATGCCAAATCCAGTGATTTTGAAGAAAAAATTTTTAATAGAATATATATATATTTTTTTCAAATCAGTTTCTATTTAACCCATAGTTGGGACCCTAACAGGTACTACCACTCCGAGTCAGAGTGGACCTAGGAGCAACGGCAATTAAACGGTGGCTCCACACTCCCCAAAGCCCGCAAGCTGGGGCCTCACCATCGGATATGGTTTAAGGTCATGTCCAGGACGAAGCATTCAAGTTTATGTAAAGTTCAATGTTTATTTAGGATTATACTTATTTAAAAAAATAAAGATATCGAAAAATCTTTTATGATATACGTATTCGTTTGTCATGGAACGAAGAGATGATATTCCAAAAATCACATAAATTGATCAAGTAGATGTTTTTTTTTTTTTAACTAAGAAAATCAAATTAATGACAAAACGAGACATTTATTTAACATGGCGAATCAAAATCGTATAAGAGGAAGACAACTCAATTCGAAATATTGAGAACAAAATCAGCCTTATAAGGTATACATTTAGTATTAAAATCGTTCAAAATCGTAAACTTTTATTTTCTTTGTTAGAATAAGAAAACAATTGATCAATGTACGTGCATTTTCAAATACGACATCTCCGTTCCGTGACAAATATGTACATCGTAAAGAATTTTCTGTATTTCTGTTTGTTTTTAATAAGTGTATTTCTAAATAAGCAGCTAAAATTAAACTAAATATCTAGAAACAAATGAAAATGCAATAGAGTTAAAAACAAATTTAAAAAAAAAACTCATAAAAATATATCAAATACACTCTTTCGTTTCTTTTATTGATACTAACTGATGGTATTTTTGTTGCCTTTTATGCAAGCAAGGGATTCTGAGAATTTTGATTTGTTCATTTTTTCTTTTCGTATTATTTGGATTCTTTGGACTACAGTTCTCATTTTGAGAGTTATTTTCACAATGTTTCGGCTAATGTAACTTTCAACCTTTGTCAGATTTATCTTGTAGAACTTGTGAATCTTTCAGTCAAACTCTGGAATCTGGATTGAACGGAATCCTTTGTTTAATCCACAGGGGAAGCCTGCTCTTGTTCCATCAGCCGGGAGTGATATATCTTCTATCTTCTATATATATAAAAGCCAAACGTCTGTGTGTATATATGTTTGTTTGTAACGCTAAAACTTTTGAAAGACGGAACCAAACTTGACAAATTTGGTATCATATCGAAGCCCCATCACCCGGATGACAAATATCGAAATTTCACGTCAAACGGACCACTAAAAGTTGGTCAACTGATCAGTTATCTTCGAGGGGGGCCCCAAAAAAACCTGTCATTATCTATATATATAAAAGACAAATGTTTGTTTGTAACGCTAAAACTTGAGATGAAAGATTCCTCTCCCCTAAGAATAAAACATATGTTCAATATTTGCTTTTGTTTTTTCATTGTTTATACGGTCCCGAGCAACGCCGGGTAGCCCTGCTAGTATATATATAAAAGCGAAAATGTGTGTGTATGTATGTATGTTCGCTTTTTTTTATGTCTGCAAAAGGCTTTTTTCCGGCGGGTTCTCGAGGCCGTTGCTCATTCTTAAAACTTTTAATATCACGTCGAAATCATAATATCTACGATTTAACAACGGGGGTCGCCTGTCTATTTAATTTGCCAGACTTTGAAAAGCTAAATATTCTACGTTTTTGGATCGCCATGTGTGGATTCGACTTTTTCATCTAATAAAAGCAAAACTAATTCGAACCTGGAGTCATTGTTCTGGTTGCGATTGCCGAAAAGTCCAAAAGCAATCAGCTTTGATCAATGTGGAATTTCTCCTTATATCAGACAATTGCTATTCAATTTGGAAAATCGCCTTAAAATGGGGAACTGCCCCCCCCATCATATTTGGGAAGCCAAAACTGCCCCGCATTGAAACAAAATAAACAAACCCCAAAAGACTGCCACGTCATCGGAACGCTCCCGCAATGATCTCATTAAGCAGCCACCTGTCAATCAAACCTCTTCGACTTGACTCACTTTTTTACCCTTAATTTAACATGCTTATCAATTCCTCTCCCTTTGTGGCCGAGATGGTTAGGTGGCTGGCTTTTTTCCCCTTTCGATTCAACCTTCGCATCAAGGCTTCGGGGTTTAATCCTACCAAGACTATTTTTTTTTTCTTTTACACCTCCAAACACCCGCCCAACGTTTTTTTTTTTAACATACATACCTCCAAACACCCGGGCAACGCTGGGTACCCCCCGCTAGTCTATAATATAAATCTCATCTGTCTATTTAAATTTATGTATGTATGTATGTATGCCTAAAACTTTAGACAGAGGCGACAGATTTTCACAAGATCTGTATCGTTTTGAAGCTCTACCCTTCGGATGACAAATATCGAAAAATTGGCTATAAACATTAATTCCTTTACCCTCAACTGGGCATTTTTCTACAGGGAGGGGTCGCTTTTTTTGCCAATATTTTAAAAAGTCATCCCTGCTTTTCGATTGACTAGCCTTAATTTAGACCTATGTCACTTCCAGTTTCACAATGGGCACAACAGCAAAGAAGTCACGTTTTTTGTTTTTTTTTCAACGTTCTTTTCCTCATTTGCGGTACGGGTTCAAGCCTGCCTGCCTGCCTGCCTACTACCACTTTTTTTTTTTTTTTTTTTTTTTCCTTTTTTTGCTCAATACACACTTCCAAACACCCGGGCAACGCCGGGCACCCAAGCAAGTTTTAAATAATTCACGATTGTATTCTGAGTATCATCCGTGCTTAGGACTGAACCTCCAACCTCCAGAAGAGTTACATCAACTTTAACGCCGTCAAAAATAACACATAAGAACAGTAGTCTGGATCATCCAAATGCTATTAATATGAATTATTAATCATTATTGGAAAAATTCAGAAATGTAATACCTTTTCTTTTAAAATTTTTTCTATACACTAAAATGAGAAACTAAAGGCAATACGATTAGAGACTAAATAGAAATGTTAAAGATTTAAAGCAGAAAATATTAGCTAAGTCCAATCAGTACTCTTTGGTGATCGATATAGTTGTCACTTCCTTCATTAGTCATTCACTCATTTTCATTGTATTGTTAAGTTAAATACCTGGTACATCCAAATGGTCACCCCTCTGATAATGACCAGGTTAAGCATTGCTGAATTTTAATTATTTCTCATATGCTGCTGCCTCCATGGGGAGACAGAGTTGGGTGTTAGCTATACATAAAAAATAAAATCCGAAGTGATTTCTTAAAATCTAATTTTATTTGTTGTTTCCTTAATACCACATACGAGGTGCATTCAATAAGTTTCCAGGCTTTTTTTTTTTTTTTTTGTATTTAAAATTGTTGTAGACTCTTGAAAACTTAGTGTGAATTTCTATACATCTTATGAGATGACCGACCAATTTTTATGATTTCAGCTTCAGATGAACAGCTACATCAGGAATTGGAATACACCATACCAAAGCCTGATTGTCACAGCTGATAAATCTCAAAAATGCAATCTGGGCATGAGGACACTTTAGAAGATTGTCAATAAAATTCCGTTTTAAACTTGGAAAAATGCTACCGAAACCTATGGAATGCTTTAGGCTGCTTTTGGACCATCTTGCATGAATCAAGCATCAGTTTTTGAGTGGAATAAGAGATTCAAGGCAGGCGGGGAGTCTGCGAGGGATAGTGAGAGGTGTAGGAGGAGGAAGGAAGTCAGAACACCAGAGTTGATTGGCCAAATAAAGAATTTTATAGATAAGGACCGTCGTGTGTCTATATACACAATAAGTGCATAATTTGATGTCAGTGTGGGAAC
>NC_136514.1:32316614-32389114 GCF_053919585.1 Euprymna scolopes | reverse complement strand
TTTTAAATCAATCCCAATTTTTTCTTAAGCTAAAATTTAATTTTCTTGAATTAATTTAATTGCAAATTCGTTTTATACTTCAAGCTTGTGCCATGGATGAATGAAATGTCTTGATCATACCTTTGTTAACCGTTTTCTCCTGTACACAACCCTTTCTATGATCATTCCGAGACTGAGCGAACACTGTCTGCAAAAAACTGCATTCATGCCTCAAAGAAAGAGAAACATCCGTCTAGCTGAAACCAGTGTTAGTAATTTTCCCCACTCTTTATCTGTGCCTAAATCAAAACGTAGATTCCATGAACAAAGCTTCTTTCTTAGAAGTGCACGCCTGTGGAACTCTCTTCCGTTTGCCTCTTTCCCACCTGGCTACAACTTGGAAGTCTTCAAGTCCAACATAAACAAATTCCTGATGAATCACCCCCTTAAGCAAGATACTTTATTAAATCTCCAATACTAACGACTCCTACGATACTATCCCATTGATTACTGTACACGCAATAACCCTTATCCCCGAGTGGCTTCCGGGCCTTGATAAGTGGTGACTTCCATGTAAAAAAAAAAGAAAAAAAAGGGCAAAACAAAACTGTTGGAAGACAGAGGAGGTTTATTTGCTTTAATCTCCGTTCAAGACTACCAGGATGTGGTCAGAGAGAGGAGACAGATCGATAATCACTATTTAATCAGATTTTATAGCATTTTAAAACAACATGTTCACACGTGTAGTGCTTTGAACGAATTTCTCTCTCTCTCTCTCACTCACCCTTTGAATCATGTGAAGTCACATTAATTTCTTTAAATTTTTTCAAAGACTGATGCAATAATTTTTGCAGGCGTCAACTTTTCTATTTTTAAAACTAAATCAGAAACGGGAATGTGATTCTCTTAGGTAGCTAATCTGAACTCAGCCATGTCTATGAGAGTAGGAGTCATTTTTTTTTTCCTTTTACTGACTCATCACTTCTTTTCTTAAGTAAAATTTAATTATCTTGAAGTCAATTTATAATGAACTAGCAGGATTACTCCGTGTCGCTCGTGGCCTTAATTTCCGTAAATTATGCAGAGTAGAGAGGAGTGAAAAAAAAAAAAAGATGAATAAAAAGTTCATGTAACGGTGAAATTTGAAATTGAACATTTCAAACTGGGAGAAAATCAGTGAAAAGTAATTATGCACCAACTGAGGTTCAAAGTGGCAATCTATGTCACTCAGTGCACTGACTTTGTTCAACAATATAAACTTGTTTTCTTTTTTTTTTTTTTTTTTTTTTTTTTCCCCCCTTTCTTTGTTTTTGTTTATTTGTTTAGCTTCCAAAAGTAGAAAAGTTTGTTTTAAACAAAGTGAAAAATCTAGTTTAAGATACTTAGCTAATGAATCAGAAAAAAAGTCTTTACGGCATCATTAGAGAGGGAGTGAGAGGGCGTGACGTGGATAACGACACTGACTCACAATCTATGCCAAATTCGAATCCAGTTTGTTTCACAAAAACACTTTCACTTAAGGGTGTTGGCAACCTTCACGCGCTCTTATCTATACGAGGGGCGTGAAATAAGTAATGCCTCTGACCCACTTCCAGTTGTCTTATCTAGCTGAAATTTTGCATGTGCAATGATTTATATCTCTACGGGTTATGTGGCAAATTACAGCTCTGAACTACTTGTGGTTTTTGTTTTACAGGTGTTTGAACTGAGTCAGGTGTGAAATGGAGCCTGTTGAATGTCGAGCAGTGATCCGGTTTTTGTATTTGAAAGGGCGCACACCATAGGAGACTTTTGATGAAATAAAAGAAACTTATGGTGATAATGCCCCATCATATGATCTTGTAAAACGCTGGCATCGTGAATTCAAACATGGCCGGAAGTCTGTGAAAACAGCTCCCAGACCTGGTCGCCCCCTTCTGCCATTGATGAGGCATCTGTCCGTCAAGTTGAGGCTGTCATTTTGGAAGATCGGCGCATTACTATTCACCAAATAGCCCAAGATATCAAGATTAGTACAGGGTCTGTGGAAATTATTATTCATGACCATTTACATATGCATAAAATGTCTGCCAGATGGATTCCCAGGTTGCTCACACCATTACAGAAGCGAGAACGCGTCAAGTGCTTGAGGATGAATTTGGAGATGTGCCAAGATGAGGAGTCAAAGTTTTTCAAAAAACTGATTACAGAGGATGAAACCTGGGTCCATCACTATGATTCAGAGACCAAAGCCCAGTCAATGTAGTGGAAGCATTTGGACTCACCATCTCCAAAGAAGGCAAGGGTGCAGCCTTCTGCTGGCAAGGTCATGCTCACAGTCTTCTGGGACCAAGACAGAGTAGTGATGACAGATTTCCTGGCAAAGGGTAACACAATTACAGGAGCCTATTATGCTTCATTTTTGAGGAAATTAAGGGAAGCTATCAAAATCAAGAGGCGGGGCAAGATCAGCAAAGGTACCCTCTTCCTGCAGGACAACGCCCCGGTCTACAACTCGCATGTCGCCAGATCAGAAGCACGGGCGTGTGGTTATGAAATCCTGCCCCATCTTCCCTACTCTCCTGACCTTGCATCCTCTGACTTTCACTTCTTCCCAGCCATGAAGTTGTTTTTGAAAGGAAAGCGTTTCCCAGATGATGCGGCCTTGATTTCTGAAGTCACGTTGTGGTTGGAGGACCAACCTGGGGTGTTCTACAAAACCGGTCTCCAGAGCTGCATCAAACGATAGGAGAAATGCATAACTTTGGGTGGTTCCTATGTAGAGAAAGACTAATAACTGTGCCAAGTTTCGTTGCTCTACTGCTATGGGAAGTGGGTCAGGGGCATTACTTATTGCACGCCCTTGTAAGTACCTGATATCTTTCTCGATAGAATTCTAACAAAAAGATATCGGAGGGAAGGGACAAGCCGAGCATGCAGGCTCCCACTCCACGAGTGAAAAATTTACTTTTACCATGACTAATGTTTGTGCAAAATTTCCAAAGAATCCAAGGTATGGTTATTGAGAAAAGTTCGAATAAACAAACTATTCTGGGATAATTTTACCCCTATAATTCCCTCTAGGGGGTAACCAGAGTTATCTTGGAAAATCTGGTCTGGCAAAAATTTACTTTCACCATGACTAATGTTTGTGCAAGATTTAAAAAAAAAATCCAAAGTGTGATTATTGAGAAAAGTGCGGATAAGCAAACGGAATAACGAGAGTGAATTACTAGGTCCAATCCATTCCTTTGTTGTGGGCCTAACAAATGCCAACAATAATTTTCTGATCCATTTGAAATGAATGAATATATGACTCTCAACAACAGCATCATCATCATGTCTATTTCATATGCAGACATGTGTTGGGCGACTTTTAGAAACTGACTTTGTAATCTATCTCTGGTCAGGTCTTTATTTATCCCTCTTTCTCTTAAGTCCATCCTTATCACTTCTTCCCAGGTTTCCTTAATCTTTCCTGAATCTACTACTTCAACTTTTCTGAATTTATTAACCGAAAGACTCTCACCCATTCTTTCGACATGGCCATACCATTCAAGTCTCTTGTTCTGCAGACATCACTATCTAGAGTTAATCTTCCTCATCCGATCTAAATCTTTCGTTATCAATCATTTCTCTCCATGAAACGCATATCCTCAACTCTTCCTAGCCAGGTTTCACTCCCATGCATTATCACACTTTGTATACATCCCTGATAGGCTCTTCTCTTGATCGACAGTAGTAATACTCTGCTGATTAATAATGGCAGAAGTTCACTGAAGTTAAACAACAGACACCTAATTCTTGCAATTACATTAACACCCATTTCTCCCCGTGAGCAAATGATATCTCCAAAACAACAAACTTCTAAAACAACCCTTTTTTTTTTTTTACATAGGTATCACCACTTATCAAAGCCAAGAGGCCACTCGAGGATAAGGGTTAAAGAGTGTACAGTAGAAATTGGACAATATAGTAATTGATAGTAATGGAAATTCGGTAAATTTGTTAACAAGTGGAACGTCTAATCAAGAACTTGTTTACATTAGAATTGAAGACAACCATATTGTAGCCAGCTGGAAAGCAGGAAAACAGAAGACAATTTCTATAGGCGTGCAGTTCTAAGAAAGAAGCTTTGATCATGGAATCTACGTTTTGATTTAAGCACAGATAAAGAATGGGGGAAATCATTGATAGCGTTTTCTGCTAGACGGGTGTTTCTTGTGAAAGTTTGGCGATGGGGGGGCATAGATTGAAGCTCAGTCGAGCACTTGACATGAAAATAACGATAAAGCAGAGACAAACTCGCAACATCTCTTCTTGGAGAAAGAGGTTGCAGGGAAGAGAAAAGGACATCCCCTTTGAGTCTATGAAGTCTATTTTGAACTCTATCAAAGCAGGATAAGTCCTTTCTAGCAGCTCGTGCCCAGATGTGGCAACAGTACTCCATCCTTGGACGTACCTGGCTCTTATAATAGATAGAGAATTGCATCAGCAGTGAGATATCTACTGGATCGATAGAAGGATCCTACCGTAACCAAATATGCTTTCTCCACATCTGAGTTCTCATCCGTCTCCATCGTCTTACACTTCTTTGCACACAAACTGGTTTTCATCTCTCGACCTGCCAGTAATTCCCCTGCACTTATTGTGGACCTAGTCTTTAATCTTTACCACAAAATAATGAGTTGAGCTCGACTCATTTTCTTCAAACGAAGCAAAGAAACTTTGAACTTTCTGGAATCTGGCAAGACAAAGAAAAGGTCGCAAGAAAGTATAAACTACAACACAATAGCAATTCTGCAGCATTTCTATCCCCCCCCCCTAGTAATTTGTTCTGAAGAAAAATCCCTAAATTTTGAAACCTAATAAGAAAATCTTCTATTCCTTTTTTATTTATTTATTTTTATATTTCGGGGAATTAATAAAATGTATAAAATTCTTTTTTCATCATTTTATACACACACACACACACACACACACACACACACACACACACACACACACACAAGCAGGCCACCCGGCATTGCCTGATTATAAATTACGCTTAATTATATTTTAATTAATGCAGATTTCATATTTATTATTATATTAGACCCAGTATTAGTAATGATTTAAAAAGTTCAAAAAAAAAAAAAATTCCTTGTGCGCCACCACCAAAAATCGAAACCAAAACGTTTAACTTATGATTTACTTTTTCCTTTGACGTTAATGCCTGAGTTATGAAGACATGTTTGCTGGAAGGCTCAAAATTAAAACATGAACCAATAGCTATTACGTTACACATGCACATTCGTAATGTTGTCGTTCAACCTTCACCAGGCAAATTTAATTTTTTTAATATTCACACTTTTGCACCGATTTTTCAAAACCCAAAATATCCCACTGCTAACGATTACTATGCTATTGTCCCAATGACTGCCGTACACTTATTAACTCACATCCTCGAGTGGCCTTTGGGCCTTAATAAGTGATGACTCCTTTGTAAAAAAAAATTTAAAAATATGAAAGTATTTGTTGATATTGGATTTGAAGATGACCATGTTGTAGTTTGCAGGGAAGCAATTTTTTTTTTTAAGCATTCCAATAACTTTTTTTTTTTTTTTTTTCTCATAAATTTTACTAAAGAAATAATTTTTATTTTCATTTCGCTATGAATAACAATGAAATTCAAAGGCAGGCGAAGAACCGATTCTTTTGAGTGTGTGTTTGTTATTTCCTTTGCTAGAAAATTTGGCATTTTTTTTTCTCCTAATAAGCATAAGAGAAGAAACGATGGAATTAATGAGAGATGCGAACCGACAGGAATTCGTTGACAAATGATTTTCCGTCTTAATTTCATTTCGACATGAAACAAACGCAACCCAATTCGTGCTTTACCTTCAAATTATTTCTATAAATACGTTATTCTTTCTTTCTTTCTTTTTTTTTTTTTTTTTTGAACTTGCAATTATGAAGTATGTTCAAAAATTCCCGAGACAAAAGCTATATTTACAAAGACAGAAATGAACGCGGAAGGAAACATTAATTTTCCCCAAAGTCTTAGCTTTCCGGGCGGCGGGGGGGGGGGGGAGAGAGTATTTTAAAGTTTTATTCCTAAGCTAGTTAAGAAATTATGTTTCTGAATTTTGGAGATGAGGATTGATTGTTTGGATTATTTGAATTCCTCAGACTACTGTTCTCATCTTTAGTGATATTTTCACAACGTTTCGGCCGATATAACCTCTGACCTTCTTCGGGTGCACTTTGTTGGGTTTGGGGATCTTTCTGTCTTGGCTTGTGGAACTCTCTTCCTGCTCACTTTTTTTTTTCTTCACTTTTATAGCTTTGATCTTTTAAAGCCAAATGTCAATAGGCATCTCCTGTCTTTATGTCTTTTGCTCATGTTAGCTCATTACAACAAGTGGCTTCACACTTAGTCTGGAGCAATTTCCATAAAAAAAATTTATTCCATTCCTGCAAGCTTTCTAAAAATTAAACGTAATTCTAATTTGCATTATTTAGATTATTCGAACTATTGTCCTCATCTTGATTGTTATTTTCACAATGTTTTGGTCAGTGTAACCTCTGGCCTTCAGGTGTATCTTATCGAATTCACAATTTTTCTATCAAACCGAGAAATTTGCAAGGACGGATGGCATATTGGATGAAATATTCGGTAAAATTCAGTTGTAAATTACAATCCTCTGGAGGTTGAAGTTGTAACCATTCAAAATATAATTGTGAATTACTTCGGACTTCTACTCAGTCATGGCTAATGGAATGAGAACATGCACCTCCTGTGAAATAAATGAAGGGTTCCATTTGAAATTCCATGCAGATTCTCAAATTTGACAGAAAGGTTCCTAAGTTTGACAAGGTATACCTGAAGAAGGTCAGAAATTGTACCGGTCGATATGTTGTGAAAATAGCACCCAAGATGAAAGCAGTAGTCTGAAGAATTTAAATATGAAAAGCTAAAAAAAAAAAAAAACACTCATTACCAAAGAGAAACAACTTCGAGTTCTTCTGTTTCACATAATTTTTAATATTTCGTTTCGTATTTTCAAATTTTTCAGAATATTTTGACGTGTAACGTTATAGAAGGTGTTTTCATTTCATTCTTCCTCTCGTCTGTCGACCCCATCGAAGTGCCAAATAAATAAAAAATACTTTGAACTCACTTTTTTTGGAGAGAAACTTTTATTTCCTGTCCAAGCTTTCCATTTTACATAACAAATTTTCACACAGCTGGACATTTTTTGTCGTCTGCTCTTTTTCTACCTGATGTTCATGCCGTCACGTCTTGACCACTCCACTATGTCTTCTTGCTGCTGTTGCTGCTATCTCTGTGTGACATCATCAGTCCTGCTACCTCCTACTGCTCCTCTCTCTATTTCACTACAGCTACTGCTGTCTACACTATGTTGCCACACATTATGGTGCAGACGTATCCGATGCATTCGTCTCTTCAACAAAATCCCAAACTGCACCATCCATGCAACATGCAACAACATGGACCGAAAAACTAGGTGTCAAGTTCGAATCCAGTTCGTTCTACAGAATAGAAGCATTTTCACTTAAGAATGTTGGCAACCTTCACGTGGTTCCTCCTATAAGTATCCGATTTCCTTCTAGAAAGAATTCCAACTAGAAAGATATTGGAGAAACGAATGTGTTGTGGTAGGATCCACCTAATTAGCATACATGGAGTGTCAACCATATAAATATAGTTGGTATCATAAAGACGGGAGAGACCCAACAAGAGCCCCAACGAGAGACTCAGAGAGACAACAAGATCGAGAGTTGACAACTACCCAGCCGACACCTTCTCCAGAGACGGACTCCCCATGACTATACCAACGGACTATGTAAATATTGTATATATTTTCTTGGTCTCAATATATCTGTTTTATTTTACTTTTGTGTTGTAATTATTTATTTTCATGTGTTCAGTCGAGTTTCAATAGAATGCCAACAATAATCATCTGATTTATATGAAATGAATAAATAAATGACGCCCAACGACAACAACACCATCGGCATTCCAGACTCTCCTTAAAAGAAAGCTTTGGTTATGTTCCCAGACGCCTTGCAGAAGAATTCATATGCAAGTTGGTATCCCGAATTGTATTCGCCAGTTGGAAGAAACACAGAGGTGACCAACTGAAGACTTGGATTGGAACAGTGAAGATAAAAATGAAGACTAGATGGTTAGTTCTCCTGTTTTGGGTTTGGTTATTTAGTTTGATGGCATATCAACCCTTTTCAGGTCATTGTTGGAGACGCCCCTCCATATGATTAATGGACTATCTCATGATGTCACTTCCTCTGGTGACGTCACTTCCGGTAATGAGACAATGCCCGGCGTCAAAGATTGGCACGTGACCAAGGAGGTCAGGTGCACAAGCCCCACTGTTGAGGAATGGTATTGCTCAACTCGCTTTGCCTGTAATATATGTGAATACATGTTTGTTTCCTAAAAATCCTGTGTTCCTTCGTTCGTATTACCATTTAATCCTATAACCGTTATTTAATGCCTAATCAAGTAATTTTGAATAAAGTTTTTATGCTTCATGTAAAGTAGAACCTCGCGATACGGCATTAAAAATTAGTAACAAAATAGAGTACAACATATAATACATGTGTATATATATATAAATAACATTATAAATAACACCATAATGCAGGGTAAATACCGTAACCAGGGTCTGGAAAAAACGTCGTATTCCACATCTTAACCTGAAAAAATCGTATCCTAGGGCCATCGTATCCCGGGTTTCTACTGTATTTTATGTTTTCAAATATTTATTCAAGGTGTTTGGTCTAGTTGTTTGTTTTTTTTTTTTTTTGGCATCTCAACACTTTTCAGGTTATTTAATGCCGAAGTAATTTTGAATAAAGTTTTTATGCCTCAAGTCTTATGTCATTCATGGTGTTTGGTTCACCCTTTTTTTTGTATGGGAAAATTGTTTTTGCTTTTGACTTTACTGAATCATAGATTGGATTGGAGGGGGGGGGGCTCTGTCTGAAATTCCGTGCAGATTCCCGAGTTCAACAAAAAGATTCTCATGTTCGACAAAATACTCCTGAAGAGGGATGGAGGTTAAGTCGACCGAAACGTTGCGAAAATGCCACTCAAGATGAGAACAGTAGTCAGAAGAATCCAATTAATACGAACAACTAATCCTCATCTCAAAAATTCAGAAATGCAATTCTTCCCGATTCAAAAAACCTAATCCGGAATGAATGGATGACCCAACGGGTCAATCCCTCAACACACACACACACTCACACACACACTCACACCTTCCTATGTTATTAAATCTTATGTCTTGAATCCTTATTTTAATTTTGATCAACATTCATGAAGTTATTCAGTTCAACTACACTTCACCTTTTCTGTCCTCGGTCAGTGGAGGAGAACTCCTTCATGACTGAGACAATTTTAATTTTTGTTCCTATCCAAAGTGCTCCTTTTTGGGGAGCTGGATTTTTCCTACAGTAAAAAAACGACATTGTGTCTAATTCTGCCCTCGTGGGGAGGCAACTAAATAGGGACATATATTTCTAAATATTAAGAAAAAAAAAAAAAAAAGTCTAAAATTTGAGGTCTTAAGCTTTAGCGGTTTACAAGAGGAATCGAAATTCAGGAAATTTTGCTCACTTGGTGTCTAATGAATATGGGATCAAATTTAATGTAAATCTGAAATATTTTAATTTTAAAAATGGAAAGTTGTGCTCATATTACGGCACCTGAGAATTAAAGCAATCCAAAGAAACTGAAATTTGGAAAATTAATTCATGCTTTATATCTCGATGCCTCTGTTCAGTCTTGAAAGACAAAGGATACCCTTTGCAGAGGTAGCTGCGCATGTAATTGTGAGGCAAGGGTTGCGCAATCTCTAACCACGCCTCTCCTGAATTGACACCGAGTCCACTGGCAAGGAGAAGTTTAGGATGACTGGAAACAATGCCGAGATAAGCGGAGAGCATATACAGCACCAAGAAGTTCCAAATGGTTACCCATTTAGTACTAACCAGGTTCAACATTGCTTATCTTTGGTGATCCAGTGGAAACCGGTGTGTCAACATGATTATGTCGTATGTTTTATATCTATGGTTTAAGAAGAAAAAAAAAAAAAAGAAAAAAAAAAAAAAAAATCGCTGTTATCTAAATTTCCACGAACGATCTACAGTCTTCCTACACATAAAAGTAAATTAAACTAAATATAGCCTACGTTATCCACTTTTACACCTCGCAGGAAGGAACTGGTAAGAAAGGATTATTTATGACCTGGTCAGAGATTGGTTGGTTTGGAAGTCCAAAAGCTGTACACTATATGCTAGCATGCAAAACAGATATTTAATTGATGATGATGATGATGAGAAAGAATGGTGGCAATGATGATGATAATGATGACAATGATGGTGATAATGATGATGATGGCAAAAATAATAACGATAATGCTAACAATGATGATTATGATGAGGATGATGGCAGCAATAATGATGGCGATAATAATGACAATCATGATAATGAAGACAATAATGATTGCGATGATGATAATGATGATAATGATGTATGTATGCAGGCAGTTCTTCCAGACTTTGGTATATCCTGTGAAATGTATATGAAAAAAAATGTCTTATTTTTTAATTAGTTTTGCAAATGCCCGTGGAATAGATAGGTTATGATATTTGCTAAATTAGACTTCTGCCGCAAAGCAAAATATCATCATAGTATATCCGAGTGCATTTTCAAATCCATGTGATACCTTCAAAGCATGAGAAAAGATGAAAATAAAATTGAGATATCATCTCTGTATCAAAAGATGTTTTACTTTCTTTAGTTTATCTAAAAAAAGAAAGTTTACACCCTAACCTACATATTACAAGGTGCGTTCAATAAGTGTACAGGCATTTAAAATTATCATAGACTCTTGAAAATTCAGGATGTTATTGCTATACATCTTATGAAATAACTGACCAATTTTTATAATTTCATGATCAAATGAACAGCTATGGCAGAAATTGGAATACACCTTACTGAAGCCTGCCATAGCTGGTGAATTTCAAAAATGCAATCTGCATATGAAGACGCTTTAGAAGAACGATATGCAATAAAATTCTGTTTTAAACTTGGAAAAAATGCCTACGAAACGTACGGAATGTTTCATACTGTTATTAGAACATCTTGCAGGAAGCGAGCATCAATTTTTGAGTGGCATAAGAGATTCAAGGAAGGCAGGGAGTCTGCAAGGGACGATAAAGTGTGAGAGAAGTAAGGAAGTCAGAACACCAGAGTTGATTAGAAAATAAAGAATTTCATGGATAAGGACCGTCATATGTCTATAGAGACAATAAATGCACAGTTTGATGTCAGTGTGAGAACTGTACACACAATTATTCGTGAGAAACTGAAGATGCGGAAGATTTGCACAAAGTATGTCCCAAGAGTGCTCCATCCTTGTCACAGATTTTTTGACCAAGATGGGCATCAAGACAGTTCCTCACCCTCCCTATAGTCCAGACCTTGTTCCCTGTGACTTTTGGTTATTCCCTAAGCTCAAGGAAAACCTTAGAAGCTGCCGTTATGAGACAATTAAGGAAATGAAGATGCTCTGACAAGGGTCATTGACATGCTCACATAGGAGGAGTTCTATAAAGCCTTCCATAAATTGTTGGAATGGTACAACAAATGCATTGCAGCCGAAGGAGATTACTTCGAAGAGGGACTAGAGTTTCATGTGCGTACTATCAATAAAAGTGCCCATACGAAAAAAAGTCTGGAAATTTATTTAAAGCACCTCGTAGAACGTTTATATCTTAAAAGTTATTCTGAAGTATAATTTGTCTTTTATATACATAATACATATTAAAAAATCTACATGATATTTAATATATACGGTATGTAAAATTATATATATATATACATACAGGATGGCCCACTTAAAAGTAGCCTAATATCTCTAATCTTTCTCTTAACGACCAACTGCCACCACAAGACAAAAAGCAATTCTTTTTCCAACAAGATGGCGCTATATGCCACACGTCTCACAGATCACTGACACGAGTTCATGACATGTTTACGGAAGAGAGAACAATAAGCAAAGGTTTATGGCCACCACGTTCCCTGAACTTGTCATCATGTGATTTTTATCTTTGGGGGACTTTAAAACAAAAAGTTTATGCAAATAATCCTCACAATCTAGACCAACTAAAGGAGAACATTACCAACGCTATCAGGAGAATCACCAGAGAAGATCTACAGGCAGTATCTGCAAATGTTGTTAAACGTGCCTAGAAATGCATAGATGTCAACAGGGAGCACTTCAAACATCTTATATAACACTACAGATAATTTTAACAATAAAAGAATATTCCTCCTCTCTACTACATTTTTTGGGGTTACTTTTAAAAGTGTGTGTGTGTGCAGTCAGCACCAACCCTATTCAGGGTTTAACCGGCTTCCTCCGAAGGAGGAAGTTTCATGGGAGTATGAAATTCACAAGCAGTCCCCAGTCGCATGTATATCCCCATCAGGGGAGATGACGATGTTAGGTTTTTGCAACTTTTTGCGGGGAGGTGTCGACGTCCTCCTACATACAGTACCTGGACTTCACAAATTGGTCACCCATTTTAGTAATGACCAAGCTCCATGTTGCTTAACTTCGATGATCTGGTGGGAACCGGTGTGTCAACGTGATTATGCCGTATAACTTTAAAAAGGGCCACCCTGTATATTGTCTTCTTTTTCATTCTCATTGCAAAATTCAATTATGTTGTGTGAAGTTTAAACCAAACATTACAAATATTTAAAGAACTGGAAGCATAAAAACTTTTTGGTCCCCCGACAAAAGGAGGGTGGATCTGTAAATTCACCCTTGTCCATTTGTCTGTTCGTCCATTTGTCTGTTCGTCCATTTGTCTGTTCGTCCATTTGTCTGTCCACATTTTTTATCAGTAACTACAACTTGGAATTTTTTAAAAATTTTGCACAAACATTAAACATGATATGAGTAAAAAAGTAACAGAACGTATTTTCCCGGAAAACTCCAGGAGAAATCCTTCATGGCTGATACATTTTTTTTTTTGTTACGATTTTTGCTAAGAGTGCCCCTTTATGGAGGAGCTGGTTTCCTTCCACATTAAAAACCGACCTCATGTCTAACTTGCTCTCGTGGGGAGACAAGTAAACAAAAATAAAGTTGTGGATTCAATTCAAAAAAGGAAACTCCGTTGTAACAGCAGTGATCGAGACTACATGATTGACAGTGTCAACATGGGGCACCAAATTTGGACAGACAACAAACGTTAAGAAAACAACAGGTTAATAACATTGTGTAATGATTCTTCTAAGAATCTCCATCATTCTTTTCTAGGATTTAATTATGGTGAAACAACATTTTTTTTTTTCAAAAGTTTTCAAATACCCTCTCTCCTTTTTTTTTTTTTTTTTTTTACAAGAAAACATGGACAACTGTGAAAGAAAAGTTTTAACAACTTTTTTGTTTTGTTGTCGCGCGCGCGCGCGTGTTCAGTTTTACTATCTGCTGATAATTGTTTCCACAAAATTTTTTTTGGGGGAGGGGTCCATTTTTATTTCCCTTGGCGTGCTGTAATTCATTTTCAATCAAAATACCTTTTTTTTTTTTCTTTTTGCTTGCTGCTTTGACTTTCATAGGAAACTTCTCATTTGCCGACAGCCAACTACTGGTTGGCTAATTGTATCCTGCTGGAAGATGCCGGGTTGGGTCAGGTTCTGGATAAGAACCCACCACTGACCAAGCCCGTATCAGAATCAAGCACCAATTTCAGAGAAAGATAGTAAAAATGAACGCAAACAAGTTCACACATGCGACAAGGTAGACACGTTAACGTGAACATCCCGGCAAAAAGGTAGGCCAAGAAATTATCTTGTCTTGCATGGTTTGGAAACAGATCTGGCATCTCTCCAGATGTCGAGATTATAATGGATACCACAACAACGCTAAAACAACTTAATTATGACTAAATACCATGGGAAATTTCTTTCAAGTTAAGAAAATTGTGTTGCGACTCTCTAAAGAATCTTCATCGTTCTGTTCTAGGATTTTCTTAAAGCGAAAAGTAAATTCCTCTATTTTGCGACCAATTGATTTAACGCAAACTTTTTGCGCGACTAATTATCTCAATAAGCATTCCGAAGCGAGACTATTTAATTTGAATTCTGTACGAAAGTAGCAGGTCAGAACTTTTTCGGAGATTATATTCAAAACTTATTTAGTACTTCGATAAATGTAGTTTGCTTGAAGCATTGTCTCGTGTAATTTTGAAATTAATGCATATATCTAATATATAAAAGGCTGGCTGTCTGTCTGTATATTTTCAAACTGTCTCTTCCGAAACGAAAAGATGCAGAGCAGCACTAGGGACTTCAAATGACTGGATATTTTATGGATCGTTCTTTTATGGGTCTTTAGCCGGTTAAAATAGTTTTTAAGGGGTCAAAAATGGGTCAAAACTGGAAAAAATCATTTTGTACATTCATCTTTATTTATTATTAATCTTTAATCAGTTTTTATGCATGTTATGTTGGTACAATGGTAACGTCACCAGCTTTGAATGCTACAGTTTTGCTTTCTGTTTCGATTCTAGCTGATAGCACTTAAATATCCTTTTTTTTTCTTTTTTTTTTTTACTTTTGAAATCATGGCTATAATAATACATAAAAAAATCTGGACAAATTAAAATATCATATTTAAGCGTATTTTACGACCAGGCAAGGGCACCCCCATCCCAAAGTATATGTGTGTGTGTGTATATATATATATATATATATATATATATATATAAAACTTAAATCATCTTGCTTGGATGTTAAAACATCCATCCGTTTCCACTTTACAAATTCCAATTTACAACTACAGATTTTAAAAATATTGTGCATGCGTAAATAAATAAAAATAAAGTCATAAAAGTTTGTTTTTTTTTTAAATATACCTTACAGAATCGTCTCCTTATTTAATTTTTTCCTTTTATACGTTATATTCTTTTTTAAATAGATTCCTACGTTTTATTTTTTTTTTAAATAGATTCCTACGTTTTATTTTTTTTAAATAGATTCCTATGTTTTATTTTTTTAAATAGATTCCTATGTTTTATTTTTTTTAAATAGATTCCTACGTTTTATTTTTTTTTAAATAGATTCCTACGTTTTATTTTTTTTTAAATAGATTCCTACGTTTTATTTTTTTTAAATAGATTCCTACGTTTTATTTTTTTTAAATAGATTCCTACATTTTATTGTTTTTTTTAAATAGATTTATTTTTTTAAATAGATTTATATATTTTAATTTTTTAAATAGATTTATACATTTTATTTTTTAAATAGATTTATACATTTTATTTTTTTAAATAGATTAATACATTTTATTTTTTTAAATAGATTAATACATTTTATTTTTTAAATAGATTTATACATTTTATTTTTTTAAATAGATTAATACATTTTATTTTTTAAATAGATTTATAAATTTTATTTTTTAAATAGATTTATACATTTTATTATTTTTAAATAGATTCATACATTTTATATTTTTAAATAGATTAATACATTTTATTTTTTAAATAGATTCATACATTTTATTTTTTTAAATAGATTTATACATTTTATTTTTTAAATAGATTTATACATTTTATTTTTTTAAATAGAGCATACATTTTATTTTTTAAATATATTCATACATTTCATTTTTTTGTAAATAGATTTATACATTTTTTTGTTTTTAAATAGATTTATATTTTTTGTTAATAGATTTATACATTATTTTTTAAATAGATTTATACATTTTATTTTTTTTAAATAGATTTATGCATGTTATTTTTTAAATAGATTTAAACTATTTATTCTTCTAGACCCCTAACAATATAAATAAATAAATTAAACCGAAAATAATTTTTTAACGTTGGTTTGCGGTACAAATTTTTCAAAATAAGATTTTCCTTTAAAATGACCATCGTAGGCTTTCGGGTAATCTGAAAACGAATACAGCATTGAAATTTTCCACAAATAAGTAGTTTTCTGAATATTAAGCAAGGTAATTCCTTATGCTAAAAGTGATAGCCATTGTTGTATGTGCAAGTGCGCATATTTTTGCATAATTAATATACTCACTATTCCATAGCTAACTATGACATATACTGACACAACGGATCACAGGTAGTCTAGTATATATATATATATATATATATATATATATATATATATATATATATATACAGGTTTCTGTAAAAGTCTGAAGACGCTACAGACGGCCAAAAACGAAAAAAACGGCCGTGTAGCCGAAACAATAATGTAACTTAACAGAAAGATACAGTAATAAAAAATAAAACGCATATTTGCTCTACAACAGTATTGAGCACTTTCTTCAGTTTTTATTAATTACCATCTCCACTATATATATATATATATATATATATATATATATATATATATATATCAGCTTATAGGTATTCAAGAGTGATAACTAATGAATGTAACAAGGTTATTAAGAGTGCTTAGGACTTCTCGAGGACAGGTTCCTTTTCTGGAAAGCAACCATTTATTAAGTCGCTTGATGAGGATGTATGGTTTAGCATCTCTAGTGTCGTGAGCATGTAAATTTGTTTATATATATATATATATATATATATATATATATATATATTACACACACACCCTTTGTTAGAGATGTTTGACTTTCAATATGCACATTTGAAGGTTAACACATGTTTGAGAAAGAGAAATTATCCCGAAATATTACAAAATAGATCTTCAATCTGACAATTCTGATGTAAGAACACAACACATGTCAAAAATTTTTTTAAATACATAAATATTTGTGTTAATAAACATGAATCTTTTTCTATCATTATATCTTAATTTGCTTCAATTTGGGTTTATCCATTACACGCTCGTATTTTATTGACTTCTATAAATTTAAATTTCCTTTATACTGTTACATGATAAGGGCTGTCCCCTGTTCATGTAAGTATAAAAATAGAGAGATTAGTTAAAATGAAAATAAGAGAAAGCAGAAATCGAACCCTGGACATAAGTTTTAAAGAACAATAGGTTTAAATGGAATGTCCAGTAAATTGTTAATTCGGATGAAATAAATAATAAATAAACTATTCAATTGTTAAAAGAATGTGGATAATAAAATATGAGTTAAATAAATTAGATATGTAGGTTGAATTCCTTTGTGGAAACAACACAAGAAAAAATAGGTTATTGGGAAATCAACGTCGGAAACGTGCAAAGTCGCGCATGTTGAAACACGTGAATTTTGCTCACGTGGCCGGGATGCATGGATTTCTCAATATAGGAAGTGAGAGTTAGTTGGTCGGGAAGACAGTCAGGGGAGACGGTCAGTAAGAAAACTCAGAGACAGGCGGACGTCTGAAGCGAGACGTCACTTCAGAAACTAAAATGTGAAACTTTGAATTCTTAATGAGGAAATCACGACCGGTCGTAAAGAAATAAATTCATTCATGTGTTTTGTGATAAAGCTCATCTTTGTGTTTGTGATTTCTACAAAAAGGTAAATTGTATTGTTATTATATGTCTGTGTTATAAAATGTCATTACAACAACATCTCTCTCTCTAAGATACAACATCATATGTAATAAGACAAGAACTCTCACTAAGACTCATATCTTTACTAATAAGAACTCACATAACATACGCGCACAAGTGGTATCGTCTAATACTAATAATAATAACAATATAACAATACAAGGTGGAACAATAAAGTTACTGCCCTAAAGAAAACAATCCTATAGCATAATTTTAAAACTTTTATTGAAAAAGAAATCAATTCAGATAACTTGATTATGTAGTAGAGCTGACATCTATTCAATGTAACCGCCTTCGCTTTGATACGGGCCTGGAACTGGGAACATGCCTTTCCCACAAGCACCAGCTTGGTGAACACTCAGCAGGTGGTGGCGATCAGGCTAGCTTTCGTGTTGTGGGAGGTCAGGTTGGTGATGTTCTCGACATATGACCAAACGAAGTAGTCCAGCGGGTTCAGGTCGGGGTGGGGGTGGAGGCAGTGAGAAAAGGGCAAAAATTTTTAGCACACTTTCTGGAGTTAAGCCTGGGACTTTTTGGACATGGGCCGGCGCCGAGTCCTGCTGTCACACCCAGGGTCTGCTAGCGACCACCTGGTTTCACCAGGGGATTACCACACTTTTCAGCACATCCAGGTACACTTTGATGTTGACTTTCAAGCAGACTTCAAAGGTGTGAGGTAGCATGATACGGTCTCACTTGAAATCACACCAAAGACCATAACCGTGGCCAGAAACTAGGCTGTGCCCTCAAATGTTGAACCATCCAAATTTGCATTTTGAGGGTGCTGGCAATGGTCCTGTGTCATAACTTGGATCAGTAGAGAGCAGAAGTTGTACAGTGGCACATCTCCGATCTCGCTCGTTGAACATTGTGTCACTTTCAGACATGATAGAAGACTCCTATCGCTCTTGGGATTTGTATACAACTGACCAACTAGTAGATGGTCTATAAAAAAAAAAAGCTTTCATCAAATGGAAATGGAATCATGTCTTTTCTAAGGCGACAATTTTATTGTTCCACTCTGTAGTAACCTTTTCTTCCTTCCCGTCATTTTCAACCGCACGTGTGCATACATATAAAATAGGTTTGTGTGATTAGAAATGATTAATTATAGAGTTTTTAAAATTATTAATGAAATATAAATGATGAGACATTTTACCCGTTAGAAACCGGCAAAAGTTTGTTTACTTAGAACCAGTGATTTAAGCCAAATTGATAGTTGGATATCTCTTCTTTTTTTTTTTTTTTATTCAATTTTCACCCCAAACAAGGCACAGTGCCACTTTGAAGCAGGGGGCTACTATCAGGGACTTCATTTGCAGGGGCATTATGAAGGGGGATGAGAAGAAAGATGTTTGTTCACATTACAATTGAACTTCTGCATATCAGTACAGTTGGGAAAGCAGAATCCCGGAAGGGAGTTCCAAAGACCTGCAGTTCTGGGGAAGAAACTATTGGAGTAAAAGGCTTTCTTGCACCTAGGGATCTCTACTGTAAAGGGATGAGACTTAGTAGCTTGTCAGGTTTGTCGGGGATAGTTACGTTGAGGAGGTACAAGTGTTTGCAGTTTGTCAGAGCATTCACCATTAAAGTATTTATAGAACAGGTGGAGGGATGCGACATCTCGTCGATGGGACAGAGGCTGAAGCCTAGATGACAGTTCAGGACCTATCAGGTTGGCGACTCTCTTTTGAACCCTGTCCAGGAGCGAGAGACAAGCAGCAGATGCACCAGCCCAGATGTGACAACAATACTCCATACATGGGCGAATGATGGCCTTATCGAGGTACAGGATACTTTCAGGCGTAAGACACGGTTAAATTTGTGCTAATTTTTGCATTACATACTAATCTCTATTCAATTCAATTTATTCGGCATAGGTTAAGACATTACACGTTTCGTCGCAGTCAAAAAGGGCATGGGAAGAGAAAAAAAAAGCAAAGAGATATGCGGGAAGCTGTAAATTTAGACGGTTCGAAATGCACTTGTCCAACTTGAACTGATCTGTCGTAGGTGCAATAGCAACTTCAAGCAGCAGTCGATTCGAGGGAGTCGATATAAGGATGGAAAATGCAGCTTTGTGTCGGTTTAGCCGAAATCTCTGATGAAACAGCTTCAGGTCGTATCCACTCAGTTCACGTTTGGGTGATGGGGTGAAGTGAAGATCCCGAGTGAGGTCGTAATGGTCATGAAGGAGATCATCGGCCAAAATTAGGTTGCCCCCTCAGTCTATTAATCCCTAACTGGGCATCAAATGGATACCATAATACTTAGTACACTGCTTCTTATAGAAAAGGTACATACAAAATTTCAATGACATCAGCCAAGTAGTTTCCAAGAAAAATGGAACGAGTACACGAACAGACATATATATATATAAAAGGCAAAATGTGCGTGACCATTTCGTGTATGTCTCGCAAAGGCTTCTTTTGCACACGCTCCCGGAGTCGTTACTATCGCTTCGAACTGTTTATATACCCCCTATATAATAATATCTACGATTTGCCAACGCGTGTAGCATCTAGATTTACTTACAGCGATTTTCACAAAATTATTGCTATTTTGGCTTCTCACATGTTGATTCGTTTTTTTTGTATAAAAAGCGAAACTAATTCAAAGCTAACACGGTGTTCTCGGCATCGCGCCGGGAACGTCCACAAGCAATCAGCTTTGATCAATTTGGGGCTAAACTCCTTATATCAAACAATTGCTAATCCCCTTTCATTTGGGGAGCCGGTTCCCCACCCCACCATCATCTTGGGGAATCATCATCTTGGGGAAGCGAAAACTGACCTGCATTGAAACAAAGTAAACAAACCCCAAAAAGCTGTCCCACATTAAATAAAATACTGCTACGTCATTTCATAACGCTCCTGCAATGACCTCATTTAGCAGCTATCTGTCAATCAAACCTCTTTCACTCGCTTTATAAGCCTTATTTTGACACTAATAAATTCCTCTTACTCCTGCCCTAGACGGTTAAGTGGTTGGCGTTTGTTTCACCTCCACGTCAAGGCTTCCGGGTTCAATCCCGCCTCCCGACCAAAACTATTTTTTTTTCCTTTTACATCTTTAAACACTCGGGCAACGTTTTTTTTTTTTTTTTACTTCGCTTATTCTTTAGTTTACCTCTCCCCCCCCTCCTATACACACAGCGTTTTTTTTTTTTTCACTGTTTTTTTGTTTGGGTTTTGGTTTTTCCGATTTTTTTAACATCGTTTCAGGGTTATTATTTACCCCCTCCCCCCCCATACACACACCTACAAACACCCGGGCAACGCCGGGTACCCCCCCCCCCGCTAGTATATATATGATATAGAAATACTGTTTCAAACGTTCTAATTGACTAACAAAGTCCCTTATGAGAATCTGTGAATGTAACTATGATACAATATATACACATACGATACAAAATATACACACGAAACTTTTGAATAATACTTGTTTAATTGAAAAAAATAAAAATAAAAATAAATAATGAGTGAAATGACAAAAAAAAAATAGAAATAAAAATAGGCTTAAATCTCTCAAAATGCACACTTGAAGACTACCATATTGTAGTCAGCTGGAAAGCAGGCAAACGGAAAAGAGTTGCACAGGTGTGCAGTTCTAAGAAAGAAGCCTTGTTCATGGAATCTATGTTTAGGTTTATGCACAGATAAAGAGTGGAGGAAATTATTGATAGTGGTTTCAACTAGACAAATGTTTCTCGTGAATGTTTGGCAAGGTGGGGGACCATAGATTGGAGCCCAGCCGAGCACTTTCCATGAAAATAACAATAAAGCAGAGACAAGCTCGCAACGTCTCTTCTGTGAGAAAGAGGTTGCAGGGAAAAGAAAAGGGCATCCCCCAGTAGGCTACAAAGTCTATTTTGAACTCTGTCAAAGTAGGATAAGATCTTTCTAACAGCTCCTGCCCAGATGTGGCAACAATACTCCATCCTTGGACGTACCTTGCTCTTAGATAGGTAGAGAGTTGCATCAGCAGGTTGATATCTACAAGGACCTGTGGCCAGTGATTAGAGTACTGGGAAAAATCAATATTAAAAGTGATATTCTCCTGAAGGTTCAATTCTCAGTGTGGACAAGTGAAAAATTCAATAGTAAATTACTATGGACCTCTATCCAGTCATGGCTGACAGAACAAGAGCATGCTATCCTCGTGAAGTAAATAAAGTGTTTCATTTGAAATTCCGTCCAAATTCCAGAGTTTGTCAGAAACATTCCCAAGTCCGACAAGATACACCTGAAGAAGGTCGGAGTTTACATCGACCGAAACATTGTGAAAATGACACTCAAGATGAGAACAGTAGTCGATGAATCCAAATAATACGAATAACTAATCCTCATCTCAAAAATTTAGAAACGTAATAAAAAAAAAAATAAGATCGATTTTATATTTAGTGCAAAAACAATTGACAAGAGACATCTACTTGCAAATCAGGATTTAATGTTTGCCATCTTTAAAAAAAAAAAAAAAGAAAACATTACAGCTAAGTTTTATGGGAGACAAATTGCTTCAGCATCTTTTTTTATTTATTCATATTTTTTTTTTTTTTTTACAGTCAAAAGAATCATGGCCACCACTTTCAATAACCCAAAGGGGGTGGAATTAATCAGAATATAAATATTTGGAATACTGACAGCTTTATGAATATTGTACTACCAAACATTATTTATTTTTTTAAACTGATAAAAAAATGATGTTTCTGATTTTTTTATAATCACCCCATCATGTCTAATGTTGGTATAGAAACTCGAACAGTTATAAACACTTCGAATCTTTGTGCAGTTTCTCCGAGGAATGAGAGAGGAACAAAACGATAGTTTGTTCTCATCATTATATATCTTTCAAACACAGTAGTGTTTGATTATATGGTTAAGTTGCAGTTTTAGTCATTTAGAACTGCTTTAAAAAACACCCGTCTAGCTGAATCCACTGTGAAAAATTTCCCCCACTCTTTATCTGTGCCTAAAATCAAAACGTGGATTCCATGAACAAAGCTTCTTTCTTAGAACTGCACGCCTGTGGAACTCTGTTCCGTCTGCCTGCTTCCCACCTGACTACAACTTGGATGTGTTCAAGTCCAACGTTAACGAATTCCTAATGAACTGCCCCCTTAAGTAAACACTTTATCAATCTCCACACTAATGTAATGTACTTGCAATAACCCTTATCCCTGAGTGGCTTCCGGGCCTTGATAAGTGGTGACCACTGTGTAAAAAAAAAAAAAAAACATACGTGAACATGTAAAATGGATATTAAATGATGGTGGTGGGGCTGGTGATAACAGTTGGACATTCAAATTGAAGATTAAATACAGGATATTATTCTAAAGATAGACATGTTTTTACTTTCTGAACTCATTAACTAGAGTTTTCGATTTGATTTTTTTTTTAATTTTGTAAAGGACAATTTAAAACCCCATACTACGATTACCATATTGACAAGTGGCTGTGTTTTTTTTTTTTTTGTCATTCAGTTGGGACGTTATAGATACTATAAGTCACATATTGTGCGCACCAAATTTAGAAAAACAAAGATTTTCTTAATATAAAATATAACTAACAACACAAGAGAAACATTCTGAGTGTTATTTGCACAACGTTTCGGTCGATGTAACCTCCCCTTCTTCAAGCATATCTTTGCAGATCAGTGTCGCAGTGGATAGAGTACTTGGGGAAATTCAGTTGCAAAAATTACATTCCTGGAGATTCAAAGTTCAATCCTCAGTATGGGCGACCCAAAAATATAATTGTGAATTACTTCAGACTTCTACTCAGTTATGGCTGATGAAACACGAGCATGCAACTCCCGTAGATTAAATAGAAGGATCCTGTTTGAAATTCCATGTCAGTTCCGTTAGTTGAACTAGGTACACCAAAAGAAGGTCAGAGGTTACATTGACCGAAACGCTGTACAAATAACACTCAAGATGAGAACAGTAGTCGGTAGTATCCAAATTGTGGGGTATATGAAGAAAAAAAAAAAGAAAAAAAAGAAACGTACCGGGCATATCTGCATCGCTTTTTGGGGGAAAAAAAGGAAAGGATGGCCAGCGCATTTGTATATGCAAAGGGCATCTTGGGAAGGCAGAGCATGATGGGAGAAGCTATTTTTTTCCTGTCTCTTCTTTTTTTTTCTAGATAGGATATAAAAGCAGGGAAAAATTCCCTGGGGGAGCAGAGAGAAAAAGAGTCGTGAACATCTTCTCTTGAAAAGAATTTTGTATTGCTGACGTTCGGATTGTGCGGTGTGACATTGGTGGCGAGAGGCCAGGTGTGGTCGATTGGAAAAGAAGAGGGCAGAAACGTGCTGTTGTCGAGAGAGTGACTCACTCCTTCCCGAACCCCAGAACCAAATCCTGATTATAATCCTAGACAAATAATACAAAATAATCCTTATATAAAAAAATTCAGAACCATAACAAGAGAAACAATTATGCATTTAGAAAGAATAATCTACCTATATGCATTAGATAAAGAAGTCAATTAAAAAATTCCGTCCAGGTTCCTCAATTCAACTACAAGTGAAATAGAGTGCCTATGGGCGTGAGAAAATCAGCAACAGCAGCTGAAGGATAGCTGACTAGCAAAAATATTAGCAGCAGCAGCAGCCATTAAAGCATGTATGCAAATTAGCAAGTGTGTGCGAGCTTATGTCACAAAAATAGGAGAAAAAGTACTCAATGTGGGCAGCAAGAGAAGCAAGTTGTGTACCGGGCAAGACGGACGTGTAAAGTCGAAGGTGAGAAAATGCTGACTGATGGCCGGTGCAAGGTGGTGAAGAGGAAGCATGTGTGTGTGTGCAAAAAGAACTCTTGCAAGATAGTAAAGTGCATTGTTTTGGAGGAATCTCTAATAAATCAAAAGAGAGTCGCCAACCTGATAGGTTATGAATTGTCATCTAGGCTTCAGCCTCTGTCCCATCGACGAAATGTGGTATCCATCTGTCTGTTCTACAAGTATTTTCATGGTGGATGCACTGACGAACTACAAGCACTTTAACCCCTCAACGTAAATACCCCCAACAAACCTGACAAGCAGCAAAATCCCACCCCTTCACAGTAGAAATCCCTAGATGTAAGAAAGCCTTCTACTCTAATAGTTTCTTCCCCAGAACTGCTAGACTGTGGAACTCCCTTCCAGGATTCTGCTTTCCCAACTGCACTGACATGCAGAAGTTCAAGTGTAATTTGAACAGACGTCCTGCTACTCATCTCCCTTCATAATACCCCTGCAACTTATGTCCCCTGATATTAGCCCCCTACTTCAAAGTGGCACTGTGCCTTGTTTGGGGTAAAAATTGAATTTAAAAAAAATACATTTTATTCGCTATATTAAAAAAAAACTGCCGAGTCGGATTTTTATTTCTTTCTTATTTCTGTTTTATTTGTTTGTTCTTTTGTAACGGTGTCCATGTAACAGAAGAACGGTTCATAAGTTTGAAAAGATGTACCTGAAGGAGGTCAGAGGTTACATTAATTACATTGTTAATTGTCTAGTAAATATTATTTGTTATTATTTTGAATGTAAATATGTAACACATAAATAGGAAAGCCAAAGGATATTGTCTTGAACTAATTTACCAACAATAATGTTGGCTTGAAATACCTATAACAAAGCTGAAACCCTTGTTAAAAATTGAACAAGTAATTTTTTTTTTAACCTGAAAATATTCTATTTACGTGATAATAATACAAACAAACATCTTTTTTTTTTTACATAGGCATCACCACTTATCAAGATCCAGAGGCCACTTGAGGATAATGGTTAAAGAGTGTTCAGTAGTCAATTGGACAATATAGTAATCGTTAGTAATGAAAATTCGGTAAATTTTTTAACTTAAGTGGAACGACTCATTAAGAACTTGTTTACATTGGACTTGAAGATAACCATATTGTAGTCAGCTGGAAAGCAGGCAAAGAGAAGATAGTTCCACAGGCGTGCAGTTCTAAGAAAGAAACTTTGTTCATGGAATCTATATTTAGGTTTAGGCACGGATAAAGAGTGGGGAAAATTATTAATAGTGGTTTCAGCTAGACGAGTATTTTTCGTGAATGTTTGGCGAGGGGGGACCATGGATTGGAGTTGAGCACTTGCCATGAAAATAAGGATAAAGCAGAGAGAGACTAGCAACATTTCTTCCATGAGAAAGAGGTCACAAAGAGAAGAGAAAAGGGCACCCCCAACGAGGCTACAAAGTCTATTTTGCACTCTATCAAGGCTTTGTGAAAAAAAAAAAATGTACACTACAGATTTTAGACAAAGAGGAGTGACATGTCATATCTTTGTGTAAAAAAAAAAAAAAAAAAGAACAAAATAGTTGACAGAGACGTTCACTTGCAAATCGAGATATAATGCTTGCCTATTGTTTTCTTTTTATTTTCGATAAGGTTTATGACAGAGAAATTGATTTCACGTCTTTTTTGGAACTCAACAGACTGAAGAATTATATTGTTAGAAAAACACAAAGACGATGGAATTAATCACAATCTAAAGTGTTAGTCGACTGACAGCTTTATGAATAGTTTAGTAACCGCATTGTTTACCTGTCGTTTTTATCCCATCCTTCCAAGCAAAGAACTTTCTAACTTTTTTGTTTTTGGTCAAAAGATACAGGAAAGTACATATTATTTAGATTCTTCAGATTACTGTTCTCATCTAAGTGCCATTTTCAAAACGTTTCAGCTGATGTAACCTTCGACCTTCTTCAGGTGTATCTTGTCGAACTCGGGAATTCATACAGAATTTCGAACGGAACACTTTATTTACTTCACGGGGTTGGCTTGCTCTCATGCCATCAGCTACATCGACAGAAACATTTCCAAGTTCGGCAAGATACACCTGAAGAAGGTTGGAGGTTACATCGACCGAAATGTTGTAAAAACTCAAGATGAGAACAGTAGTCTGAAGAATCCAAACAATACGAATAACCAATCCTCATCTAAAAAATTCAGAAACATTATACACAAAAATACAACTCATTATATCTAACAAGGATATTACAGTGGCCCTAAACCTTTACAATTCATAGTACCTCATACAAACATCTGATATAGCGTTGTTTCTTTTACTTGTGTATGTGTGTGTGTGTGTACACGTGCGTGCGTTCAATCCTTGGTTCAAAATGAGTGCAAGTCTAGCTGCACTGAAGAGCTGTGATACAGCAAAACGGCCTATCTGTGGATGGCTATTTAAAACTTCTTCCTTGGGTTGAGCACTGTCACAAATGATTTCATCTGTTGCTTGCTTTTTTTTTTTTTTTTAAATATTATTATTACATTTTCACCCCAAACAAGGTATAGTGCCACTTTGATGTAGGGGGGGGGGCGCTACTATCAGGGACACGAGTTGCAGGGATATCATATAAGAAGATGAGCAGCAAGATGGTTGTTCACATTACACTTGAACTTATTCATGTCAGTAGAGTTGGGGAAGCAAGAAATCGGAAGTGAATTCCAAAGTCTAGCAGTTCTACTATTAGACATCTTCCTTACATTTAGGGATCTCTACTGTGAAGGGGTAGGATTTTGCTGCTTGTTGGGTTTGTCAGGGGTATTTACGTCATGGGGGTACAACGGCTAGTAGCTTATTGCAACATCCCTCATTAAAATACTTGTAAAACAGGCGGAGGGATGCAACATTTTGTTGATTGGACAGAGGTTGAAGCTTAGACGACAGTTCAAATGTCAAGCTCTTTGTTTGCAAATCAACAAATCGAGCACTGTAAAAGCAGTGGTCAAATGTTTATATGGATAGACATCAGATGATATTGTTTGCAGACACCGATCACGTGGACCAAAGGGTAGAATTTACAACTATCAACCAGATGATTGTCGGTTCGATTTCTGAAATGTGTTAGTCTAGCCGCAGTGAAGAGCTGTGATACAGCAAAACAGTTTGTGAATAAGTGAAGCATGCATGGTCCTCCGTTAGTGCACAGTGAACGAGGTGTAAAAACATGACTATGGTTAGCATTGCCTCCTCCCCCTCCAATTTTGCCCCAAAAGTTCCCAGGGGGTGTCAAATCCTAGTGAAAATGAACAAACGGTGTAGTTTTAGGCCTTAATATATGTAAATTTGACTTTTGCACCATGTATAAAAGGTAATGACTAAGTCCATCATTTGCCCCCCCCCATTTAGCCCCAAATGTTCCCAAGGCATTAACATATTTAAATTTGAGTTCAACACCATGCAAAACTGCTAAATAGACATATACAGAAAATTTTGGATAAATATGGTAAAATAGTCCAAAAAATGGAGTGTTTTTATTAGCCCTAAACAAGCCTCTGGGGCACACCCAAGAGTTATCGCGAAGTATAGACAAACAAAATTATATAGAAACCAGTTAGTTACAACTTTTCAGAAAGTTTTATAAAAAGTCCAAGGCACCAATTTTTTTTAATAAGCACGAAAGTTTCAATTTTAGCCATTTTAACCTGAAAGAAACCCCCCCTGGGGGGGGGGGGCAACCGGAATTTTCCCAGAAAATCCGTTCTGTTGCTTTTTTACTCATATCATGTTTAATGTTTGTGCAAAATTTCAAAAACTTCCAAGGCGTAGTTATTGAGAAAAATGCAGACGGAAAAATGGACAAGGGTAAATTTACAGGTCCACCCTCCTTTTGTCGGGGAACCAATTATATTATATATATACTAGCAAAGATACCCGTGCTTCGCACGGAGCTTTGTTGCGCACTCGGGTACCAAAATCTGTGGGCACCTTTCCAGTAAGTTGATGTTGTAAGAGCAACGATTGCATAAGGTGATTAACATTTTAACTACCTCTTGTAGTGACTGAAATTCAATCAGGAACTTCACAAAACATTTTCATCAAAAAGGAAGGTTACTTGATGTTACATAGTAAATTTTTCATTGAAGTCATTTTCAACTCTTGCTTAAATTTTATCTTGCACATTCAATACTAAAAACTTACCACAATCAGATCATGTCAGTTTTTCCTCATATCCATTTCTCGAACTTTTCACTAAAGAGCCTCAGGGTAAACTACATTTCTGCTGCTTTGATTTGGAGCCAGAATGTAGAGTTTTTCTGAACTTCCTGTCCGGCTGATGGAGACGTAGAACATACCGTGACTGAAGCAGTCTGATGTCAAGTCTACGCCAATGGTGTTAAATGTCTGACCTTGACTTTTGTTTATGCTCATTGCAAAACACACCTTCACAGGAAATTGGAGTCTCCGGAATTTAAATGGAAGTACTGAGTCCGATGGAACTAAGGGGATCCTTGGCAGTAGAATGGTTTCGCCTTTGTAGGGACCACAGGAAATGGTGGCCTCAAGTACATTGGTGTGCAATCTGGTGATAACACATCTGGTTCCGTTTGTTGTTTTTGGCGGTTCCAAGGATCGAAGAATCATGATTGGCGATCCAATTTTTAGATTTAAAATGTGTGGAGGCATTCCAGATATCTCCAAAGAGTTTAAAAACTCCACAGGGTAGTGAACAGCTTCATATTCATTAGTAGCTGAATCAACTGACTTGTATTGCTTTGTGTCTCCTGGAAATTCATCCATTATTGAATTGTTCAAATGATTCACATTGCTGTTTAATGGCGAAATAATAGCCCTCTCAGCAAGCCAATCCGGTGATTTTCCATTGTTTTGCAGGTCTGGGTACACTTTGTCTTTCAGTTGCTTCTGATTACCGACACATTTACCAAGCGCAGTTGGAATCTTAATTGTGTCAGGTGAAGAAGTGATAGGAAACTGACCATTACCGATTTGGAGAAGCAATTTTGAGAAGTCTGCTGCAGCTGTGTTATCAGAGATATAGGCTCTCATATTAGTAGTCAGTCTCTTCACTATAACGTGCCTCCAGAGATAGGATTGTTTCAAACTTGCATTGACAATGTTAGCCCTTGTGCCATTTTTAACCACTGGGAGGATTTGACGGAAATCACCGCAAAATAAGGTTGGAATGCCACCCATGGGATTCTTGTTTCCTGTGATGTCTTGCAGTGTTCGGTCAATTGCTTCATAAGCACTCTTGTGCGTCATTGGGGCTTCGTCTACAATGATTGCAGAGGTGTCTCTAATTACATTTGCCAAGGCTGAGTTACCAGTAATTTTGCAAACTGGCTGATCCATTCGATGAGTATCCAAGGGTACTTTAAAAGTGCTGTGAAGAGTGCGGCCACTTTGTAGTAGAGTAGCAGCAATGCCACTGAATGCTTTTGCAAGCACAATCTTTCTCATGGATCTAATCTTTGCAAGGATCAAATTGATTACAAAAGTCTTGCCCGTACCACCTGGAGCATCAAGAAACATCATGTTTTTGTTCATTTCACCTTGTGCTTCCAACATTGCCATGAATGAATTGTAAACTTCTCTTTGAGAATCGGTCAGTTTTTCTTGCATATTTTCTGCTTGTAGGGAAGTTCTTCAAGATTATAAGTAACTTCACGTTGATACTCTCTCGCGAGTCTTTCATCTCTCCCTTGCATTGGTGCAGGTAATCCATAGCTTGCCAATGGTTGACCGCACATAAGGAGAACTTTTTCTTCAATTAGACAAAGAGTTTTATTGTAGATGTCCTCATTAAAATCTGCTTCTGGATTGTTAACTTCTTGCCTGTATCTGTGAAGAATGTCTTCAGATATTACATCACGAAAAGCCATCCAGATCTCAAGAGGATTTCTTGGCTCACAGGCTGTTAAAATTATCACAAATAGGCTTCGCAAATTTGAAGGTGATTGAGTGGCACTTGCCTCTCCTACTGCTTGATGCAAGTGATGGTCATTTTCTAGAAGGCCTCGAGCAAGGCACGCTGCTCTGTATGTTTCAAACACCTGACCATTGTATGCTCGCAAATTTTGAAATGAAGTTGGACCAGCAACCTCATTGAGCAACAGGCGTAAGAAATAACACTCCCCTGCTTTTGGACTAATCGTGTAGATTCTCCCAATGCATGGTGCCTTCCATACATCATCATTTTCAGTACCTTCAATTGTACCCCACGCATTCTTCTCATCCATTTCTTTGTCGATTTGTTCCAAGTGTAAAACTCAGGGACTTCTACGTATTTGAGACCCCTTGCAAAGTCATCCTCATGGCAGAGTTGAAAAAATGCTGTCAAAGTTGTGGCAGGCGGTGGACCTTGGGCTCGTTCCAGAGCAGTATCAGCTGAGAACATGACACGCTGCCCATTTTCAAGATGAACAGAAAGTTGTACAATTGGGGGGAAATGTTCATGGATGGGATGTTCCAATATCCTCCAGGCTGCCTCTGAACTGCCAACATACCTTGCATTCTAGAACTGCTGGATCTCATCCACAATGTGACTTTGTACTTGGCCTTGTTGGTTAGCTGCTCCATCAGTTCTTTGTAGTTCAAACACTGCTTGATCACATCCTTTATTCACGTATTTGAGGACATATTTGATGCTTTGGATCGAGCTGCAAATTTCTACGTTAATGTGAGCGTTGAACTGCTGAAGGAGGACCTTGTTGTACGGAACAATCCACTGGTTTGTTATTTCTTGATTAACATACCGACCATTTCTCTTCATCCTTATTGTACCAGTCTGGCCTCCATCTTCTGGTTTTCTTCGCCTGTACTTGGGGTAAGAGTCTTGGCCTTGCTTGGTACACTGAAGAAATTCTTTTGGGTATTTTTTGGAACATTTGTTGTCAATCATACATGGACAATTTGGATTAAATGGTCCACAAGGTCCATGCACCATATGTGCCATCACTTTAGCATGAAGATCAGGATCTTCCTCTTTGTCAGGGATCTCTGCAGATATGCAGAGATCCATTTTTTCTGGTAGAAGTTTGTCCTCTGGGGCCTGCCAGGTGAGGATGTGTGCATGCGGCAGTCCTCTTTTTTGATATTCAATACTGTACAGGAAAGCCCTCAACCTGCCAAATCCTCCCTTTTTAATAAATTCAAGTAACTTTTTTAGCTTCTGCCTGAAAACCCTGGCAACAATATCTGGACGATCCTGAGGGTCTTGCCCTTGAAGACAATTTTCTGTAATTTCTGTCCACTTTGGATTTGTTGTGAACGTGATGAAGAGGTCGGCTCAGCCCATTCGCCGAACATATGCCATGGCATCACTTTGACGCTCAAACATGTATCGAGGGCCTCCTGTATAAGTTGCCGGAAGTACAACTCGTTGACCAAACTGTTCTGGATTCCCATCCTCCCTAAGAATTGAATCTCTCAAGTTGCTATAATTGTCAGCTCTCAGGGTCTGTTGCTCACGCCTCAGGAACTGTAAACGTTCTGTTTCAATCTTGCAGTACACATCCACCAGCCATTGTTGAAATAGCCTTCGGTACCAGAGAAAATAGTTTCCAGGCCGAGTCATTAAATGGTACGAATAAAATTGCTGTTGGGTAACTTTTCGCCCATTGGATGCCTTCATGTAGATGTTGTAAGATGGAGAACCATAGGGGTACATTAACGGGTACATTAAAGTATCGTAGAGGGGATGTAGTTCGGAGATCCATTTTAATGTATCATTTCTAAAACGCAAGACAATATCCCGGTTAGCTGTTGGTTCATTCTCCATTAATATTCCAATCTCATACGTTGTTGTTGGAGCATTGAATCGCCGTGGATGCTCTTCTTGCGGCCTTCGGTCTTCCCTTATGACAACTTTATGTTCTACCAAGTGTTCTTCTTCAATCCTCTCCTTTGTTGTTTTCAGCTGACAAATAAAGCTGTTGTTCTCATGTAAAAATTCAGTCAGACTTTGGAGAATGTCTCTATTGAGTCTACTGTCACGTCCCCGATTATGTAGTTCCTCTTCCAGACTATTCAAGAAGTAGACTTGAATAAACTTTGCTGTTTCATCTTCAGGTGGTAAAAGACTCCCAATCTGGTGGCAAACCTGGCCTCGAATTCTAAAAGAAGGATTCCACCCATGTACTGCCGCAATTTTGTGACCAAATGATGTCATTGCAAAACAATTGTTATAACTGCGTAGATTTTGCAGAAAATCTTTAGAGATGGGACCATTGCCGGAGAGCAAATCTTGAAGCAACTGAGGCAGTGGTGGAAAGCTATCAAGCACAACTTTGCCAGAAGAACAACAACAACCAGGGGTTTCTCCTTTAAATTTTACAGCTGAGCAATGTTGACATACTTTGTCCATTTTTCCTATATCAGCTGTAGTGAGAGAGTCATTTTTGTTGTAGAGCAATCCTTTTCTATTGCAGTGTTCTATTTCATGGTGTCTCAAAGCAGTCATTCGTTGTCTAGCTGCCTCGTTTTCTGTCAATTGCTGGGGCAAAGTCATACTCTCTCTCCATGCAGCCTCTCGTTGTTGCCCTTGGTATAGGCGAAAGCTTCGTTGGGTTTCCGATTCATTCTGATGTCGTTGAGCCACTCTCAACTCACCTTGTGTACGTCTACTTACCTCATATAATTCATTCGATCGTAATATTGCTTCTCTTTCCAGTGCATATCTTTGCCTTTCTTGAATTTCATCTTGTGATGAATTTAACCGCCTTACAGCATGTCTAGTTCTGTCAGCTTCACGTTGGGGTTCTCTTTCCAAATCTGACAGTCTTGCTCTCCTTTCTCTTTGACGTATCCTGTTAAGTTCTAGACGTCTTTCTCTATCTGAATTGTTTTCATTGGAGCGAATTGCAGCAACTCTTAGTCTATTAGCTTCCAATCTTTCCATTCTTTCTTCCTCACTTTCGTTTCTACTTCGTTTGGGTGGCATAATTTCGGTTTTAAACGGAATTTTTTAACGATATTAATGATTGTAAATTAATTAAGCGTAAAGGAAATGTATACTAACTGAAATGGACGAACTATAAATAATATTTCTGAATAGTACAATTATAAACAATTATATTGTACCTATTTACTATGCCTCCCCACGGGACAGAGTTAGACACCAGGGTCGTTTTTTAACGTGGAGAAAAGGTACAAAAATAAAAATTGTCTCAGTCGTGAAGGATTTCTCCTCCACCGAAAGAGAACAAGAAAATGAAGTGCAGCATCTGAAGAACAGATACTACACTTTGATCTTGACCAAAAGGAATGAATAAAAGCGACCTACGTGTGACTCATTACTTCCGGGTGTAAACGTCACAGTCTAAAAGTAATAATTAAAAAAAAAAGTAAATGTAAAATAAATGTAATACCAACTTAGGTTAACTAAGTAAACAGTACAATTAAAACAGTTCTATTAAAACAAATAATTACTAAGATCTAGGTAATTGTTAGTCTCATTGTTATGGTTTTAAAGAAAAAAATGTGTAAAAAAAAGTTCTGCTTTTGTAGGCACCGCCAAAACTGGGGGGGGGGGGCAGGTCAGTACTTTTTGACGGACCGTCTTTTTAAAAATCTACCAAAAATCAGGTAATTATCCGATCAATACGAAATTTTCAGCGATTATTAGGAGAAGAATGAACTTTATAACAGTGTACTTATTTTTCATAAACGATATTTATATATATATTTTTTTTTGCTTACAAAACCCCCCCTTGTTTTGAAGTGGGAACAAATATGCTTAAAATAATCATCTGAAACTGAACAAAACATATTGTGTTGTTGTAAGGGACAGAATTATAGATTAAAAAAAAAAAAAAAAAAAAAATTGTTTGCATACCTTATTTTGACGTCTGAATATCAGAACTTCGATTGTGTTTAATTATCCCGCTTTTGAGTTTTGAAGTGTGAAATTCGGTGAATATGTTAAGTAAAATAATTAATTTAAGTTAAGCAAAACAAAAAAAAAAAATTTTTTTATATTTATACGAAAAAAGCCATTTTAAAATTTTTGATAAATAAATTAACAATTTTTTTTTAGCGAGCCGAATAATGCATGACCATTATTAAACAGAGCATGCTTTGAATAATCGATACAAAAAAAAAAAATTCGATAAATATTGTGCCCTTTGTGTTAAAAATAGCATCATTTTTTTCGATCTCGTTTGAAAACGTTTGCCGCCTTTCGACTACGGTGGACCAAAAGCGCTGAAATAATTTTTTTTTATTCTGCTTTAAATTGCCCCCTCCCCCCATTTTGGGGAGCCTGGCCCCCACACACATACACATTAAAAACCAAACTCATACAAATGGTCACCCATCTGGTACTGGCCAGCCTCAGCTTAATAATACATTGAAATTTTCGTCACTGAAAAATAAGTTTTTTTGGCCTGTTTAGTCTTCCATAGTTTTCGTCTCATTGAAAGAAAACGTAAACAGAGTCGATCTGAACTCTTCGGCGACGCGAAATATCTGGTTACATATATGAATAAGTGGAATTATTTGAAATTCAGGTACTTATATTATAATATTTTTGCATATTCTCTTAGAAAATCATCCTAAATCTTAGTTAGACAATAAATGAATAAATAAATTATTTCAAAAACCCTTTTTTTTTTAATATTTAAGTACGTTTTTTGTGCAAGACAAAAAATAACAATTGTTAACTTTTTGGGAAAATTTAACATTTAAAATTGAATTAAAAATAGTAGAAAAAGTTTTACATTATTCTGTTTTCTATATGATAAAATTCAGGGTTTTATCTTTCTGGAAAAAAAAAGTTACTCAGAAATAATGGATTTTAATAAATGTAATTTAGTTTTAAAAAACAACAACAACTTGATTTTGCGGCCATTTTTGGCGGTGCCTATGCTTTTGTGAGTACGTGTATTTCTTTTAAATTACATAACCTTTTTATTTTATTATTTATATCTCTTTTAAATTTATATATTTTGTTAGTAAACTGGAAGAAATTCAGTTGAATAAAACCTTGTTCGTGTTCTTTACGTTAAACTCATATTTTTATAAAAGGTTCATCCGGTTTAAAGAAAGCACTAAGTTTAAATAAGACTGGAAATAACTAATTCAATATATAAATAGAAAAATGAAATAAATATAAGCTTTAAGTCTTAAGATAGTAATAATCAAAATGTAATAAATTATTTGTAGTTCAAATCTATGATAAACAGGCTTTCGAAATAGGCTCGACCAGAAAGATTAAATTGGAACGAAATTATAATCTCCGTGCCATTTTCAAAACAACCCCACAAAAGTAACGATATCCTGCAGTTGGTTAAATGACAATCGTTGTAAGAAAAATGTAAAAGAAAATGCGCTTATCTGTTTATTTTGACCTGTTTTATTTAATTAAAAAAAAATTGGCTATAACTGGAAGAGAGCGTTATGTTTTGGGGGTTGTTTAAAAAATAGAATGGAAATAAAGTTAGTTCCGTTTTAATTGTGTTTAATTGCGGCAAGCGCTAACAAAATCGAAAAATCACTGTTTACATTCGAAATGTTAACTTTTATAGGTTTACAGGTTTGCTGACAAGGCTGGGGGTGTTTAATACAATTATTTTACTAAATTGATTTTTTTCATTTAAAAATAAAATTATTTATTTTTTAATAAAGTTTTATTTTAAAATATTTGTTTTTGTTTATTTATATAAAATTACGATAGTTGAATTGTATTCTTTCAATTATATTGGCAAGTAAAATATAAAAGATTAAAACGGAACGAAATTGAAATTTCCATTGCTCGCCAATGAATTGTTTTGATAATATACGTAAAGTGAAATAAATCGAATATAAAATTAAATGAAAATATATTAAATAATTAAATGTTAAATAGATTTTGTAAATAGTACAGTTGAAATGATTAGAATATTTCCAATATGTAATAAGGTCGAGGTAATTAGTTAAAGAGATTTAATATAATGTGATATGCAAATGAGCATAAGTCATTCGATATGGGGGTGGTTTGTAGACTAGTATATAAAGAAATTAGGCATAGATTCTTATGTCTCCTATAACAGAAACATCCTAAAATGGGTTCTAATGTTTCTCTACCAGGAGAGATCCACCCTCTTACCTCCTTTATATTTCGTTGATGATGGAGAGCTGTACACACAGACAGAACCACACGAACCCTATTACTTTATAAAAATATAGATGTGTGTGTGTGTGTGTGTGTAAGGTTTGTGAGAGAGAACCCCGGCAAAGTGCTTGATTATAAAAAAAATCAATATAAGAGTATAATATTTATTTATATGTGTGTGTTACAGAAGATTAGTACCATCGGTTTCAAATCCAACACAAAAGAGACCAGTTTCTGGTTACTTACGCTGGACTTTTTTCAGCCTGTTTTTATGCCTGTCTCCTGATGTTTTTCTCTAACATGTATTTATATAAATAAAGTTTAACGTCTGTATGTGTATCTGTACACGAATAGGTTCTTATATGGTTTTCTATTATACTAAACAGACCACATGCAATGACAGAAGAGGTATCAAAGATCTGAAACCGGTATGATAAAATCGGACTCCAGAGGTGGGTGGGGGGTGGGGGTCACTTATAAGGGGGAGCCCTATGCATGCTCAAACCGTTTCATATAGAGCTACCAAATTTGGCAGGATAACCAACCATGGGGATTTTGACATATTACACTGCTCACTCACACCAACGGGGGTGGGGGTGGGGGGTCTTCAGTGGTGTCACTTATAACTGGGAACCCTATGCATGCTCACACTGTTTGACCTAGAGCTAACGAACTTGCCATGAAGGGGGGGGTTACATTGCTCATTCCCAGCAATGGAGATGGGGCCCCATGGAAGATGGGGCCCCATGGAAGATGAGGGTCACTTATAATGGGGAACCCTAATTAGTGTTCATATGTTTGTGTCAATAAAGATTCCTACTACTACTCCTTCAGGTTTGAGCAATTGTCCCCACCTCACCCCACAAAGATGATCCGAGAAATGCTAGTGTGTGTGTGTGTGTGTGTCTGCCTGTCTGTAGATCTATAGAATAATGTAATAATACCCAATGGCTGTGTGTCTATCTGCCTGTACATCTATAAGACGAAAGAAAATAAGATACAAAACGTATGTAGAAAATAAATAGCAGTTTTAAAGAATTTAAAAGTTATTTATATTGTTATATAAGTCAGAGTCCATTTTTTTAGTCTCTTTTTTTTAATCCAGTCAATGATGGGTACTTTTGCTATTGTGCAGATCATCATATAATGATTAGATCAATCTGACAGACATTAAAAAGCATTTAAAGAATAAATGTTTAAATTCAACAGCATTTCTCGTGGTTAACGGTAGCCGAATGGATAAGGGTCTCGCTAATGAAGCCAGGGATGGTTTTTGTCGCTAGGTTTGAATCTATCCACTGGTGTCAATTATGACACCCTGCACTGATGATTCCCGAAAGGATGAAACACTAGTGTCTGTAGGTATTTAATAATTATTATAGTAAATAATTATATATATTAGTGTCAGGAGTGTGAGTTCTATTATAGAGGCGTTGATTTAATTGAAGAATAAAATATTTTACTTGTTTTAAATTTATAATTTAAATATATTTCGGAGTCAAACTCCATCCTCAGTATTTTGTACATCTTTTTTCTTTCTTTGTTTTCTTCTTTCTTGCCATGTTGTAAAGTTAGAGAAAAAAAAAGTCAGTTTGTACAGATCCGCGTGTTGTCTCACATGCATTTTGAAATGCCAGTATTATAAATTTCAAGCAAGTAAAATATTTGTTTATTTTCATAATATTGCGTTGTGATTTGGCTTTCAAGCACAACTGATACATATTTTATTTTATTTAAATTAAATCAACGCCTCTATAACGGAACTTGTACCCCTGACGTTAATCTCGCATAGCCAACGCACAGTTCCAGCATTTCAAAATACAACTGCTGAGAGACAACGTGCAGATCTTTAACTTTTCTTTCTCCAACTTTGCAACATGGCAAGAAAGAAAAAAGATGCACAAAATAATGAGGATATATTATAAATTTCAAACAAGTAAAATATTTGTTGATTTTCATAATATTGCGTTGTGATTTGGCTTTCAAAGGTACCTGGTGCATATTTTATTTTATATTAGTTTAAACTATTTTTAAAAGTTAAAAACATTCTTTGGCTAATAATGGTTTTATAATTAAAAAATTCTTCACAAAGATTTCTGTAGTAGCTCAGTAGTGTCTAATGTCTAAAGCTTGTACTTTAACATGGCATAATACTTGTTCATTTAAGAAAAACATTTTATTCAGACATAAAATACGCACACACATATTTACCTCAATTTATTTCCCTTGAATATTCAACGTTTATAAGGTTACCCATCGATTTGATGTATAATCCAATTGGTCACGACGCTGTTTGAATGTTAACTTGCTGTTACCCCTGCCCTAACAATCCGCTGTGTTGATGAAGAGATGTTATATGAATAAACTTGATATTGTCTCTGAAATGATCGTACACAATTCTAAGTTGTTATGGTTTGAATTCTTAGAACATATGTAAATGATCTTGTATTCATGTCTTCTATCCCGACCATCATCAATGTCCTAACATGATTTCGTCAGCATTTGACAAAGCCAAACACTTTGCCAAGAACTTTGCATCAAACTCAATCCTACGCAATCAAGGCCACCTACCTCCCAAATTTCCTCCATTGACTAAAAATAATTTTAGCAACATCCACATATCTGTTCGAGATGTTGCTAATCTAAATAACTGAAACTAGCACCCATTCATATATTTGGCATTTGATAGAGTATGGCATAAAGGTCTACTTCACAACATCTGCAGCTGATGTACTGACTGTAATTTCCCATAGGACCAGTGAATCTATTGACGAGAGTTTGCTTCTCTAGAGCAATAGCTGTTGACATATCAAAGACATTTGATAGGGTTTTGTCATAAAGATATACTTCACAAGATTTCCAACTGTATAATATCTGGAAATGTCTTCTTAGCAATCAATTCCTTCAATGTAACTCCCCTTCCTATGGTGGGTTCATGGTAAGTTCGTTAGCTCTACTGTTAAATGTTTTTGACTCCTAATGGGGGATGACACCAATGATTTCAACAACCGTTTTTATAACCGCTGGTTGTGGTAATCAACCAATGAAAATCTTCCAAAGTTACTATAAAAATTGTCGAATTTTGGATTCAGTCAGTCCGCAGTTGGCTATGTCACAAACCGCATTTGATTCTTGGCCGCCATCTTTGTTACTGGTAATTACTTCACACTCAACATCAGGACTGCACTGATTCTTGGCCGCCATCTTTGTTCAAGATAATGTCTCAACACTTAACATCTACGTCAAACAGTGTGAGCATGCATAGGGTTCCCAGTTATAAGTGATACCACTGAGCTCTCTTCCCCATCCTCATCCGTTGGTGTGAGTTAACAGTGTAACATGTCAAAATCAAACATGGTTGGTTATCCTGCCAAATTTGGTAGCTCTATGTGAAACGGTTTGAGCATGCATAGGGCTCCCCCTTATAAGTGACCTCTCCACACCTGGAGTCTGATTTTATCATACCGATTTCAGATCCCTGATACCTCTCCTATCGTTGCATGTGATCAGTTTAGTATAATAGAAAACCATATAGGAACCAATTCATGTCCAGATACACATAGAGACGTCAACAGGCAGAAGTCCCAAACTCAAAGAATCAATACTAGTGTGTCTCGAAGATTCATCCTGGGCCAAACTTTCTTCCTTATTTTCATCAATGATCTCTCAAATCATATTTTAAGTTCATTCATTGTCATATACGCAGACGATACTCCCATCTATGGCAACACTTCAAAGGCCAGCAATGACCAATAAACTTCCAAGTTTCTCTCCTCTGAACTTGAGCATGTGGTGCAAAGGTGACTGGTTAATTTTAACACATCCAAAACCAAGCTTCTATCTTTTCACCATCAATGCTCTGATCCCCACTTGGCCAGAACTGATATGAATGGCCTTCATCTCAAAGAAGTACTCTGTTTCAACAAGATTCTGGAACTGACCTTCCCCTTCGACCTGAAATGGAAGACTGACATTAAATCTGTTGCCAATGCTGCTGGACAAATAGTCAATTCCTTCTACCACTCCAGAAGATATTCTTTACTTGTTTAAGAGCCTAATACACCCTAAAATGGAGTCCTAACCCTAAAATAGAGTACTGTTGCCACATCTGGGAAGGAGCTGCTTGGATACTCTATCCTGCTTCGACAGAGTTCAAAACCAGCTTTGACAGATAGTAGGCAATGCTCTTTTTTTCTCTCTGCAACCTCCTCACAGAAGAGTGTGCGAGCATTTCTCTGTGCTATCGTTACTTTCATGACATGTGTTCATCTGATATTCAGTCTATGGTTTCACCCTACCAAACCTTCGCAGAAAGCACTCGTCAAGCTTCCACCACTACCAACAATTTTCCTTACTCTCTATCTGTGCCTGCCATTCCATGAACAAAGCTTCTTTCCTAGAACTGTTCACCTGTGAAACTCCGTGCCCATATTTTTTTTGTGGTAGTGTATCGGTTGGCATTGCTTTGTTTTTTTGAGTCGAATAAGCATTTGGCATTAAATAAAAACACTAAAAACCTACCCAGCTAAGTAGAAGAGTAACTTATTTTGTCTTTGGTAACATTTATCTGTTATATACAGTAGAACTCTGGGATACGGGATTAAAAATTAGTAACAAATACAGTACAGTATATAATACACATGTATATATGATCAAATAATATAATAAATAACGACATAAGGCGGGGCAGATACCGTAACCAGGGGCCAGAAAAACATTGTATTCCACATCATAACCTATAAAAAATAAAACGTATCCTAGGGCCACCGTACCCCAGGGTTCTACTTTATTTGATTTCGTGACCATTTATTCGAATCTCTGTGGATTATAAAACAAACCTAAATAAGGTAATATGCAAATTAAATAGAATTAATATTGAATAGTGCTTCTTTTGATTCAATATTTCGTTTCAGCTATGAAACTTTGTCAAGAACAGCATTCGTTGAACAGAGTCAGCTAAAATATACAAAATATTGGAAGGGATGCTGAGAGAGGGAGAAAGAGAAGAAAACCCTTTAGGCAGGCGGGTAATGTGAAGGAAGGAGTGTGTTAGAGTGTATGTGGGGAGGAATGAGGTAGATAGAAGGTATGACGTTGGGAGTGTGAAAAATAAAGTAACACTATTTCGTTTGATAAATTTTGCCTCATAATATTTTTTAACGCTACTTTTTTTTTTAAAATAAAAAGAAATGGCGAATGTAATAACCTTCATTTGAAAAGGAAAATGCCAATTTTCACAATGCAATAATGACTGCGTAAAAAAAAAAAGAAAGAAATCAGGGACGAGGTAGGGTGTATAAGATTGAATAGAGAGAACTGTATGGGGGGTAATAAGCGTTTTAAATGTCTTTCTAATTCAAAAAAAAAAAAAGAAGAAATATTGACCAAACATGAGAAAAAAATAAAAATAGAAATAATTAGAGAGAGAGGAGGAGGGGGGAGAGATAGGGAGAGAGAGAAGAGATAGCTAAAATGAAAGAGATTTAAAGAGAGAGAGAGAGAGAGCTAAAGTGAAAAAAAAAAAAATGAAGGAACCGTAAAAAGACAAATGTCTAAACAATTTAATCGCAGACAAAAATGCTGAGCAAATATCAGAGAGAGAGAAAGTGAGAGAGAGAGGGGGGGAAAACCATTAAAGACAATTAAGTAAAACAAACAATTCAATTAAAAACTAAATAATGAAATGGCTGAAAACAGCAGTTTAGAAGGACAAGTCAGAATCTAATGAAAATAAATTTCCAACCTACCCCACAAACCACAACTTACAATCAACACAAAAAGGTTGTTTGTTTTTCCTTTATTAAATCTCAATCTAAAAAAAAATAAGCAAATTTATTGTTTCTACAATTTTTTTTTTTTTGTTCAAATAAATTTTAGATTCATCATTTTTTAAATAAAAGTCTGACTGCTAAAATTCAGCAATTTTGCATTTTGACACGTCTCCAGTGACCATGAGCACAAAACAATTCAAAATAGTAAAATCGCGTTTGTGAGAATGAGGTGGCAGAGAAGAAGAAAGGGTGAAGTTAATAAAACTGTATCGGTAAAAGAGTTATCTGCTCCTGACAATAGGAAGTAACCAAAGGTGATCTCCCCTGAACAGGAAGTCATCAGGGGTGATGGACCCTGATAGCTACATATAGGAGACATGGGGCAACTATTCACAATGGCAAACTACTTTAAAATAATTACGAAAAAATTTCAAATATTGAGTGTGTATACTGGGTGACCATTAAAAAAAAAAAAAAAAAAACACGGAAAAACGGAGATCAAATTTCGATGGGCCTTATTTTTTAATTTCCTGCAAGAATGACATGAAACTAGTTTATTGTGTTGAAAGAGAAGGAGGGAGCTAAAACAAAAGATATAAAGAAAGAGAGCAAAGGAGAGAGAGAGAAAGAGAGGAAATTGGTGAATCTCTGTCCTGTTGTGGTGGGATTTGCGTGTGTCGATGACATAAATATTAATGAAAGTAGATACCGAGTTAATTTATTTACAAGCGTAGACTTTATTTAAAAACACTTATACATTTTTATGCAAATAGTACTTTTTGCTGGAAAATGTATACGGCCGTGTGTGTGTGTGTGTGTGTGTATGTGCGTGCGTCCGTTTGTTGATCTCTGCTCTGAACATGAAGTGGACGGAGATTAATATTTGTTTCATGTGTTTACAGAGTTTATTCAGTGATTGTACTGTTCGTTTTGTTTTTTCTTTTTTGTAAAGTTTAGCTTACCTCTGTAAGGCTGTACTAGTCACAGTAGTTCTTTCATTACCAAGTTGGTTGGTGTGTGTAACCAAACTTGAAATGCATGAGGCACGTCCGTCAGTGTTGCATGCCACAGGGAAAAGTGAGAGAGAGAGAGGGGGGAGACAGAAGATGACGTTGAAATCGCCACCTATGGGTTGAATCATGCAATTGCTGGAAATAAAGGGGTGATATTTTTATGTGTCTCAAGCTGAAAGTATTGTGCATTGTGTCAGTGTGTTTGCTATGTGCGAAACTACAGACCAATGTATCTCCAGAGTTTCATTTGAACGTTCTTGATTCGTGTTATATAGGAAAATGTGCCCTTCCAGTTCGTTGCTGAGATCCACACAAAAAGCAAATGGTTGCCCCCATGTCTCTTCTATATACACCTATCAGGGGACATCACCTCTGGTGACTTCCTGTTGAGGGAAGATCACCTTTGGTTACTTCTTATTGCCACGAACAATTCAGTGCAAAATCCTATAATTTGATTAGCCCCACTCTCTCTCTCTCTCACAGACGGGATGTTGCTAGTCTCAGTCTTTTCTACAAATACTATTATGGCATGTGTTCTTCAGAATTGTCGGATATATTCTCTGCTTCTTTTGTTCCAGCTCGTTTGACGTGTTGGTCTCCATCAGTTCATTGTTCTTACAGTTCCTTGTAATACAGCTTCCTATTCCTTTAAGTTATTTACAAGAACAGCTGGGTTGTGGGACTCTCTTCCCGATTACTGGTTTCCTTCAAAGACTAAAGTCAATAGGCATCTGTCTGTTCGATAATCATCTTTCGTTCTTTATATATATATATATATATATATATATATATATATATATATATATATATATATACACACACACACACACACGCACAAATGCATATTACTCTTTATTATATGTTGGAGGATGATATGATTTACTGAATAACCATAAAAATTGCATTAAAATTGGATAATTTTCTGATTTTTTGGTGATTACAAAAAATGTAACACATTCATTTGTTTACCAAAATTCTCCTAATTTGATGAGTGGTGGTGGTGGTGGTGGGTGTTGGTAGTCAGCATTAAACTAACGCCAAAACTGTGAAAAGTTTAATAAGTTCTCTTGCAGTATTTTTTTTTTTTCCAGTTAAGATTCCATAATACAGGAAGTGTTATTGGGTGCATTCTTGTGAAAATCGCAATACGATAATTTCTCTCTGGCATGGTGAACATCAAAGTAAAAATAAAAACATATTGCATTTAATGTGTGCTTGTGCATACATATATTCTTCATTCAATTATATTTCCTTTTTATATATACAAATCCTTATTTAAGAAGCTCAATGTAATTATAGAGCATATAATGAATAAATGACAAAAGTCTATATTCAAAATTTCATGATGTTGACCACCTTACAAATTTAATTGTAAAATGGTCAACATCATGAAATTGTAAGTGTAATTGCAAGTGTCAACTGAATTAAAGGAATAAATTGTAAGATGGTCAACATCATGAAATTTGGAATAGACACGTTTTTCATATTTCATTGATTATATATATATATATGTGTGTGTATATATATATATATATATATATATATATATATATATATATAAAGTTGTTGCATAAGTTCCCTCCGTTTAATAAAAATCTTTTGTTCTAAAACATGTTTTGATATTTGGCAAAGTGTGATATATCATTAGAAAGCACGTATTCTGTTCTACAAGATAATGGACATCGTTTTTTGCTCATAATTTTTTCTCGTTTTTCAGAACCGTCAGGTGGATTGTCAAGTAGATGAAAAAAAAAATCACATTTTTGTCATCTCCTTTTTGCCTTTATAGATCAAAAAGAGAGTGAAGTGACCAAAGGTATTTGTGCCGTATATGGAGAAAACACTATAGCTGAAAGAACTGTTCGAGATTGGTTTACCAGATTCAAACATGTAGCAAATTGGGATAAATGATGAAAAGTGTGATTTTGCGGCATGCTACCTTCAGTTGATGGGTCCCACACAAAAACTTGGAGCTTGGGTCTCATACAAAATTATTTTTGCTGTTAAAATCCTTTGATTTTCTTTAAAAAAAAAAAAAAAACAACAAAAAAAAATGGCGAGAACTTATGCAACAACCTAATCTAAAATATAAAGCTGAATGTCTGTGTGTGTGTGTGTGTGTGTGTGTGTGTGTTTGTGTGTGTGTGTGTGTGTGTTTGTGTGTGTGTGTGTGTGTGTCTGGTCACGAATAGGCTCCTATATGGTTGACTATTTTAAAAAAACTGATTACATATAATGATAGAAGATGTATCGAGACAGGAATGAGTATGTTTGATCCTGCAGAACGGTGGTTCATTAAAATTGTGGGATCTGCGTTCGCGCATGGTCAACAAAGAATGGAAATAAAAAAATTTTAAAATTAAAAAAAACATTTACAAGTGTTTTTGATATAGATGTACATAAGAATACTTTGATAAGTATGTTTTAACTTAAATAGGAATGGTATAATAAAATTATTGGGTGTTTGTTCGCACTGACCTCCATAGAATGGAAATATGTCACAAAGTTTAACAAGGTTTTTTTAATATAGATCCACAGAATATTGTGATAAGTGTTTCAGTGTGAACAGGTATGATATAATAAATTATTGTTTTGTTTTGTAAGGTGTTAATCGAGCTCCTCCCCTCAACATAAGGCAACATTAAAATAAGGAAATGTGCTCCCCAACCCTATAATGGGGGGAAAAAAATGTTTACAAAGAAATATTTTAAGCAATGGTGAAACAAACAGAAATGTAAAATTGAACATTAGTTAAATTTCTAAAAAAAAAAAATGTGTAATGAAGGAAATTCATGAGCAAGGAATGTTTACAAAAACATATTCCAATTTAGCCTAAAACCATTGGTTCTGGTGTTTTTGCAATGAAGGAGAAATTCTTATAAACCGAGATAAATTTGTTCTGATTTGATTAACTGATTGGTAATGACCTGAAATGGAAACTCACACACTTAGGTTGTTAGTCCATGTAAGGAAGAACAAAAATCTTGTAGAAAATAAATGTAAAAAGGGCAGGTGTGATACAAAAATGTGCATTAAGGCAAAAGACAAAGAAAATATTGTGGACAACCTACAACATAAAAGTACAAAACAAAAAAATATAAATGTAGGGATACTAAAGTCAATTGTAAAACCATTGGTTCTGGTGTAAATTAATAATGAGAAATCTTTCTAGACTGAGTAATTTATATTAAATTTACTTATACAGTGGTGAAACATGATGCCTGCAAATAAAAAGAACTTTCTTTTACATGCGATGAGTATGAAATTGCCACGCAGACCATACAACAAAAAAAAAAAAAAGAAAAAACAAGAATTTCTAAAGTGCCAGAAAATCGACAAAACCTGTGATTATGTTTTTAGTTTTGGAGTGTATGCACTTGTTGTACCGCACAAATTAGAAAACACCTTCCACTCCCCATGTTAAGAATGGCGGTCTAAGCTATTAGGAAATTATCCACAAAACAACAAGTTTGTAGAGCATCAGAAAATCACAGAGGACTTATTGTACCATACTATTTTTGAAAATATTTTCAAGACAAATTAAAACTGTACGGCATTCTGTTATTAAATTATTAGATGAAAGTACAGAATTGTTAAAAAAAAAAAGAAAAAAGTCTCCTCCCCATGCTAAGAATGGTTATCTAAATAATAAGAGTATAACAACGAAGAAAATATAGAAAAAGAAAGGATTTGTAAATCGTCAGAAAATCACCGAAACCTGTTATTATGGTTTTTTGTTATTATGGTTTTTTAGTTTTGATGTTAAAACACTTATTGTACAGCTCAAGTTTTTAAAATTTCTTCTTTTTTTTTTTCTTTTTTTTTTTTTTGTTACATGGTGGTCACCACTTATCAAAGCCCAGAAGCCACTCGGGGATAAGGGTTATTGCGTGTACAGTTATCGATGGGATAGTGTCGTAGTAATCGTTACTATAGGAGATTTGGCAGCAGTACTCCATCCTTGGACGTACTTGGCTTTTATATAGATAGAGAATTATTATTGTCAGGTAAATTTTTATGTGGCGTCTGCGTTTCATAGCTATAATGTCAATTGTGAAGAAGAGAACAATCATTACCATTTTATTAATATAGAGATATATAGAGAGAGGGAGAGGTATATTACTACTTCATTTAATCACAAATTAATATACAAATATACAAGTTTATGCGTAAATTTTCAGTATTTACTTCATCAGTGGTCAATAAATAGGTAAGTAATGAAAATATATAAAGCAATTAAGCTACACAGAATAATCACGAGAATGAAACGTGGAATATTCTGTGTAGCTTCATTGCCATATATATTTTTATAACATATATATATATATATATATATATATATATATATATATATATATAACTACTTCATTTACTCACATAAAATTAATATACGAAAGTATAGATTTATGCGTAAACTATAAGTATTTACTTCAAAAGTGCTCAATACGTAGGTAGAGCTAGTTAGTAAGTTATAAAATGTATATGGTGATTAAGCTACACTGAATATTCCACGTTTCATCCACTGTAGGATTTTTCAGGCTTATGCGCCATATACATTTTATAACTTACTATATATATATATATATATATATATATATATATATATATATATATATATATATATATATATATGCTATTATATATAAGTCATTTTGTGCACACGTATGTGAGCTCCATCATAGGTTCGAAACGGCTGAACCTATCTTTTGCAAATTTTACACAAAGGTAATTTATATGTCTGACAGTGTTCTTTGATATGTTTTATACAGAAATTCATCCGATGAGTATCGAAAATCAGACAAAATCCAATCTTAAACATAGTCTTTCTTCTCTTAGAATTTTATTATTTCCCTTGGCCGGTGTAACGTAAAATATTCTCATGTAAAAATTCTTCTTTTTTATCTCTAAGAGAAGAAAGACTATGTTTTAAGATTGTCGAGCTCAAATATCAGCTGGCGTGATATTGTAAACAAACACAGACAGAATTGGATGAACGACATTATCATTATTATTTCTTAATATTTTTTTTTTGTGAGTTAGTCCACCGTGAAAATTATTCCTCCTAATAGATAATAATCAATAGAGGATTGATTCTGTAATAATACAGACGCAATCTGCATAAATTAAAATATGTTTAATCATACAATGCTGGGCAGCCAGCTAGTATATATTTAAGAAGGAAGTTAAAATTTTCCAAATACAACATTTATTAATCGAAACAAGGAATACAGAGGAAAAGATTTTTCCTTTTTCGGTGGAATTTCAAAGAATAGTACTTACCCTCAGAGGATAACAATTAGCAAAATTTCCAGACTTTTTTCGTACGGGCACTTTTATTAATAGTACGCACATGAAACTCGATCAAGCTGGCTTTGGTATTGTGTTGGTGATGTTCTCAACGTATGACCAAACAAAGTAGTCCAGCGGGTTCAGGTCGAGGGAGGAGGAAGGGGTACACAAAGCCATGATCCCTCTGAAGACAAGCCTGGGTCTCTTTGAACTTCTCAGCCGGCGTAGAGTCCTGCTGCCACAACCAATGTCTACCAGCGGCCACCTTGATCGCATCAGGGGATCACCACACCCTTCAGCACATCCAGATAAACTTTGGTGTTAACTTTCAAGCCGATTTCACAGATGTGATGTGGCATAATGTGAGCATCACTTGAAACTAGTGGCGGGACGATTAATCGGAATCGGAATCGTTAATCGTAAGAATCGTGTATTTTGGGAGGCATCGGAATCGGAATCGCATCGTTAAAAAATACCTTAATTTTCCGATTCCTTCATTACGATTCTTTTAGTCTGATGTTGAAAAAAAGAAAAAAAAATTCCTGATATTTCTAACCGCAAGAGAGAAATAAAAAGAAACCAAAGAAATTCATTATTAACAGGACAATGCTTAGTGCCCCTGCCCCTCCCTTACAAGGTTCATTCATTCAGATCTATTGTACCTATTTACTATGCCTCCCCACGGGACAGAGTTAGACACCAGGGTCGTTTTTTAACGTGGAGAAAAGGTACAAAAATAAAAATTGTCTCAGTCGTGAAGGATCTCTCCTCCACCGAAAGAGAACAAGAAATAGAAGTGCAGCATCTGAAGAACAGATACTACACTTCGATCTTGTCCCGAAGGCCAAGGAAATTGTAATCAAAACTACAAAAGAGTTAACTTGAAAAGAAGTATGCAGGGCTCTACATTGCGAGTAAAAATAAAAAAAAAACGCTTATCTTTTTGGCGATTGTTTTTTTTTTTTACTGACAAATCTTCTAATACTGAATGAAAATGCTTTTTCAACTTATATTTTCTTAAAATAAAACGAGCAAAGTCAAATTATTTAAACAGTAAAAGGTTTAATAGAACAATATACTTTTTTTCTTTTTTTAAAAGAAGGCTTTTGAAAGAAATATCTCTAAAATGAAATTGATCACGTTGTATTATTTCGCAAAGCTTTGACAGTAGTCGGTTTCTTTTGAAGTTTCAAAAAAATCGACCCCATACCTATCTCTTCCAAACCTAAAGTTATTAAATAACTCCCTTCGTTAATTTAAGGGTAATTCAATTCAGTCAAGTTTTTTTTTTTAATTTCATTGAAATAAAATCCATTATTTTTTTTCCTCCAGAAAGATAAAACCCTGAATTTGATTATATTAAAAGCAGAATAATATAATCTTTTTTCTAGAATTTTAAATTGAAAATTAAAAGTGTTTTGCGCAGTTCTTTGCCGAACGAAAAAGAAATTAATATATATATTTTTAAAAGGTTTTGTAATCAGTTAATTTTTATGTCTAAATAATATTTACGATTAATTAAATAATTTCATTTTAAAAAGTATTTATAAATAGAATTTTACTAAGGACTTATAGTTGGGTTTGTATTACTGTACACATAGATTCGAAAAAGTTGTCAAAAAACAAATATATAACAAATAAATGTTATCAAAGGCAAGATAAGTTATTTTTCTACCTAACTGGATATATTTTTCGGGTTTTTATTCAATGTAACATGTTTATTCAGCTCGAAAAGCACACAGTGTTTACCGATGCATTGGAAAATTCAAAATGGCGCCCGAGACTCTCTTTAACACGGTAAGTTTGGGAAAAGATGTTATAAATAATAAACTACACAAAATACTGCTAGAAACTCGCTCAATATATGTTACCGTGACATATTTTGATATATATTCGGTGTTTTTTTTAATAGTTTTTTGTCTAGTTTATTATTTATAGCACCTTTTCCCGAACTTACCATGTTAAAGAGAGTGTCGGGCGCCATTTTGAATTTTCCAATACATCGGTAAACACTGCATGTTTTTCAAGCTGAATAAACATGTTACATTGAATAAAAACAAAAAAAAATGTATCCAGTTTGGTAGAAAAGTAACTTATCTTGCCTTTGATAATATTTGTTTGTTATATATTTGTTTTTTGACAACTTTTTCGAATCTATGTGTACAGTAATTTATAAATTATTAAATTAAATATTTATCTTTTTTATATTTAATTAGTATATATTTTCTTTCTCTTCGGCTATATTTTTTTTTATTGAATTCATTAAATCTGTTAATTATGAGGACCAAAATAATGAATCGTGTGTATTTATTCTCTAATTTTCTTGTTTTTGTTCTGTTATATAAATTCTATTTTATTTGTTTTTTCTCTGAAGGATAAATTCTATTTTCTTTGAGTTTTTTTTTCTGTATTCCAATTAAGTAAAATTTTCTCTAGAATAAATTTTGCTAATTTTTCCGTTTAGTTTGCTATATAATAATTTTATTTAATCCAAAACACGACGGTGTAGACATAAAATATCTCTTCCAAAGTTAGGGAACATATTTGGGAACTACCGACCATAAGTATAAAACTACCTGGTATATTTCAAAACAATAAATTCCCTAGGAATCGGAATCGGAATCGTACTTGGTATCGGAATCGTTAATCAATATTTTCCTGGAATCGGAATCGGAATCGGAATCGTATAAAAATTAGGAATCGTCCCAACACTACTTGAAACCATACGAAAGACCATAACCATGGCCGCAAACTTTGTCTTCATCACCCTGAGCATGTCCCTGTTATTTGTGATAATCCAGCGATGCATTTTAAGGGTGCTGGCAATGGTCCTGTTGTCATAATTTAGATCGGTAGAGAGCATTAATTGTACAGCGGTGCATCTCCAATCTTGCTGGGGCCCTGTCTGTGGGGCATTAGAATACGCCGACTGCCCCCCTGCAGAGGGTAAAAGTCCCTCAATAGGGGTCCTGGATATGACCTTAAACTATATCCAGTGGTGAGGTCCCAGCTTGTGGCTTTGGGGAGTGTGGAGCCACCCTTTAATTACCATTGCTCCCAGGTCCACTCTGACCCAGAGTGGTAGTACCTGTTAGGGTCCCAACTATGGGTTAAATAGAAACCGGCGTGAAAACAACAAATATATTCTATTAAAAAAATTTTTCTTCAAAATCTTTGGATTCGGCATTAAATAACCCGAAAAGGGTTGATATGCCATAAAACAAAAACAACCACCAACCAATCTTGCTGGTTGAACATTGTGTCACTTTCAGACATGATAGAAGGCTCCTATCATTCTTGGGATTTGTACACAACTGGTCAAGTAGTAGATGGTTTGCAAAAAAAAAAAAAAATGGTTTTCATTAAATGGAAATGGAATCATGTTGTCTTTTCTATGACGACAATCTTATCGTTACATTCTAAGTAGTGAGTGAGATAGATATTTTTTTGTAATTGATTAAAGTTGGAAGATTTTTTTATTTCTTTTAAAACAGTTTGCCATTAATACTGTTTGTATTTTTCCAACTACATTTGAAAATAGTCAGCGATTAGTATGCAACATAAGAAACAGAATAGTTAACAAAGTCCCCCACTCATGTTAAAAATGATTTGCCAAATAATTTTACTATTTAGAAATTCACTCTTAATATGAGAAGGGTGGAGTGGTTCGTTAACTCTTCTGTGCCTCCACTTTGTCAAAGCAAAGACTGATCATATTTTTTTATCTTACTAACAAAAATTTACTCGGTGATTAGATTGATTTGGTTTACTGTAAAAAGTAAAACCAAGATGATGATGATGATAATAATAATAATAATAATAATAATAATAACTAGCAGGACCTGTGGAAATTCCACAATGGCATCTTTCATATGCAATATATTGCTACTGGGCATTCTGTTGCTGTTCAGTGTGAACAGAGACCCCGCAATATTATTGTAGCCCTTAAAACTGTAAAAGTATTTATCTAAGTAATCTGATTAGTGTAGTGTCTGGCCATTACGGTTTATCTCCAATATCCTTATAGGAGTCTGTGACATATTTCCATGTATGCAGACCGGCGCACACAGAAATATCATCATATCATCTTTAGACAGAACAGATACTACCCTTAGATACTAGCCAGAAGACCAAGAAGGTATATTTTAGTTTCACGTATGCCCCAAAGGCGACATCATTTTTTTTTTTTTTTTTTTTTTTTTATTAAAAATTTTTTTTTTTATATATACGCTGCATCTTTGACGGTCGGAAGATCCTAATTATCAAAAAGGGGGATAGAAGGTGATAACATACTACGAACATCAAATTAGTTTATCTATATACTAATTTAATCACCTTCTATCACCTATCCTCATTTTTAATAAATAGGATCTCCCTATCAAATAATTTATAGTCTGGAAACCGTACCACATGCACATACATTAAAGCTACTACGCTAATAATAGATACATAAGAGCAAATTTGTACATTAACACTCATCTACTACCCACTAAATAAGATTCTAATTTTATTGTGACTAGCGGGGGGGGGGAAGTACCCGGCGTTGCCCAGGTGTGTGTGTGAGGGGAGGGGAATAAAAAAAATGGAAAATAAAGAATAAGCGGGCGTAATAGCCCTGCTTAAATAACTTTAAAAAAAAAAATTAAAAAAAAAAAAACAGCGAACGTGATGCAAAATAAAGAATAAGTGAACGATGTTAAAACTTCTTAAAAAAAAAAATTGGAAAAACAAAAACAAAAAACAGCAAACGTGATGGAAAAATTAAAAAAAAATGAATGAAAAAATGGCATAAATAACCGGCTCAATATATTAAAAAAAAAAAAAAACTAAATCGGGAAAAAATATCTGATATCTCGGCTCGGACGATGCTGCTACTATAACGACTGGTCTATGACCACGTGAATGAAATTAGATTGTTTTTTTTTTATATTTAAACTAATTCAAGAAAGAACGTTTTTTTTGCTACCTCTCCCTGTAGAAAAGTGTCCAGTTGAGGGTGAAGGAATTAATGTTTTGAGGCAATTTTTCGATATTTGTCGTCCGAAGGGTCGAGTTTCAAAATGATACCAATCTCGTGAAAATCCGTCGCCTCTATCGAAAGTTTTAGGCCAGCATACATACATACATACATTTAAACAGACAGGTGAGATTTATATTATAGATTACATGTGAAAAGCTTGAAAAACTTCAAGTTATTTTTTCGTCAATTTGCAGGTATAACTTTTTGTTGTTAAAGCAAATAAGCTATTATTAGAGTCTAGCAATCTATGCTAATTCACGATAAAAGAAAAATGTGATTAAATGTAAAACGCCTAAAAAAATTTAGTGGTAAAAATAAAATAAAACAACAAAAATTAGTTTCGCATACAAATTTCATGTAAAATTATCATACGTTTCAGATGAGACAGCATTTTAAGGTCATGAAGGCAGTTTTGTTTTAAATCTTGACCATGTAATTGTAGCTGATCAAACTTTATCGTAAAATTGTGAAAAGTCATAAAAGCATGCTGCCTTCTAGTGCTAATTTTAAGTCTAGACCGTAATCTATCTCTACAATTATATAAATGCAACTTTGTGTGCGTGTGTAAGTTCGTTCCTTATAGACCCCAAAACGGCTGAATAGATTTTCTTTAAAATTTACAGAACTTTAGTGTATAGCCTGGGAGTGATCTTGGTTAAGTTTTGTCCCAGATTACCCCTGATAATTACCGATAATCAAAACCGTTATTTTAATTTATCTATCATCAGTAAAGCCATTTTTCCATGTCGTCACTTAGCAACAATAATAGAACAACGGGCCGTGAAAATTCTACTGTGGGTAAGTTGATAGCAGGTTTTTTTGTTGTTTTATTTTTGCATGACATAGGTTCAAACTCCGCATGTAAATTTCTTGATTTTTTTTTTTTTTCAATAACTGCAAAGAAAATTTACGTTTATTTTTTTTTTATTGCATGACATGGTCTGTAGGTTCAAACCCTGCACATAAATTTCATAATGTTTTTTTTTTTTGTGTTAACTGGAAAGAAGTTTATATAAAATAATTTTATAAAAGAAACAGTAGGTTCTCTAGAGTGCAATGTAGAATAACATATATTTTGGACTAAGTTACTGCATAGAGGCATGTGAAGCTTCCTCCCCAGGCAATTTCACGGATTTCGATGACAATAAAAATATAGGAATGTTGATCATTCAATTCTGGGCAACATCTGGATTTCTGGTAGTATATCTATAAAAGTGAGAATGTGTATGTGTGAGGACACTTCTCAACTTATATACTCAACGAATTCTTAATCTAAAGGCTTGAAATTTGGTATATAGAGGATTCAGACATGTGGTAAACTTTTTAATGAGTTTTCATCCGAACAAAAGGGACTCCTAAGGAGTCAAAATCGAAAAATTGGTACATGGGACTCATTGGATTTTCCAATGTTTGCTGTTTCATAACTGTGCATGCGTGAATGGTTCACATTACAGTTTCCGTAAATATAAATCGGTTTAAAAACACTTTTTAAAGAGAGTGGCTGAATGGTTATTGTACCTGAATCACTGTCTTTAGGTTTTGGTTTCAAGCTTAGCCTGAGTATTTTCTCTTTTTTTGTTTCTACTTACAAGAAGTGAACTTTATATTAATTTATTTTTATATCGGACTATTATTTTTGAGATGAGTATTATTAATTCATTTTATTTCGGACTATTATTCTCATCTTTATTGGTTGTTGTTTCACAACATTTCGGCCAACTATTCCTCTGGCCTTCGTCAGGTGGTAACCGCAACGGATAGGAACTTTGAATCTCCTAACTGCATTCTCAGCAATTACTGCCATTCGTAGTTGTTGTCGTCTCACTACGTTTTAGCCAAGTAAGCCTCTGGCCGGCTTTTGGGTAGAATTTAAACCGCTATCTTCAGACAATGCTCAACTGGAACCGTAGAGATTCAACGTCTCTATCAACTGCGGCACGGGCCCCAGATGGCAGTGATTGCTGAGAATGCAGTTAGAAGATTCAAAGTTCCTATCCATTGTGGTTACCATCTGACGAAGGCCAGAGGAATAGTTGGCCGAAACGTTGTGAAACAACAACCAATAAAGATGAGAATAATAGTCCGCAATAAAATAAATTAATATAAACAATACTTATCCCAATAATGAATTCCAATTAAAATAATATATAAGAAGTGAACTGTTTAGAAAAAAACACAATACTCGCAAACACATGTCTCAGTTTTTGTATTAATTAAAATATAATATTTATGTGTATTTAACGACCGGGCAACGTCAGGCGGCCAGCTAGTACAAAAACAAAGTGATTACAAGTAGTTTTATAACTGTGCCGGTTGAATTTAGGGTTAATGGGAATAAATTTAGTTAACTAACCTAAAAATTAGAACGGTTTGGAAATTGGGGGGGGGGGTCATTGCTATGTTAAATTTATATGTGGAACTAACTCCACCCTAAATTCTAAATTGTCTTCTTTTTTTTTTTTTCAGCGTTTTCTTCCTTTGTTCATTTTAGTGAGGATGGGTTTTTTTTTCTTTGTGTAAGGAAGTGACCTATTTTAATCTAGTTGATTTTCGCTTACATGTTATTTTATACTAGTTTATTCATTTGTTTATTATTAATTATGCAAAAAATATCGGTCGATCATGAAAAACTTTATTTTCACAATATACCAGATTTTCCAATTTCGTTTTAAAAACTTCTTAAACAAGTTTCGTTTTAAGTTGGTTGCCCAATATAAATGGTCGAAGCAGCTTACGATTCAAGAACCATATATTTTATAGAGGAGGGGGGGGGTCAACTATTTTTTAAGAGGCTAAAATATTTGAAAAAACATAAAAATATTTTAATCACATCCTTACATCATTTGTAGACATTTATGCTGACGACACTACCATTTATGGTAGAACATCTAAGACAGTAAACGACCAAGTTCTCTCCAATTCTCTCTCCTCTGATCTTGAGCACGTAGTACAATGGGGAAAGGAGTGGCTGGTTACTTTTAATGCATCTAAAACCAAGCTTCTCTCTTTACATCATCAACATTCTGATCCACATCTGGCATCAATTGAAATGAATGGCTCTCGTCTTCAGGAGGCCTCAAGTTTTGACAAGCTTCTGGGCTTGACCTTTACTCCTGATCTTAAATGGAACACGTACATCAAATCTGTTGCCAAGGCCGCTGGAAAAATGGTGGGATCTTTCTATCGATCTGGTAAATATCTCACTGCTGATGCTATTCTCTATCTATATAAGAGCCAGGTACGTCCAAGGATGGAATATTGTTGCCACATCTAGGCAAGAGCTACTAGAAAGTACTTGTTCTGCCTTGATAGAGTTCAAAATAGATTTCGTAGCCTCGTAGGGGATGTCCTTTTCTCTTCCTTGCAACCTCTATCTCACAGAAGAGATGTTGCGAGTTTGTCTCTGATGTATCGTTATTTTCATGGAAGGTGTTCAACTGAGCTTCAGTCTATGGTCCCCCCTCGCCAAACTTTCACAAGAAACACTCGTCTAGCTGTAAACACTATCAATAATTCCCCCCACTCTTTATCTGTGCCTAAACCTAAACGTAGATTCCATGAACAAAGCTTTTTTATTAGAACTGCACGCCTGTGGAATTGTCTTCCGTTTTCCTGCTTTCCGGCTGACTACAATATGGTTGTGTTCAAGTCTAACGTAAATAAGTTCTTGATGAGCCGTTCTATATAAGTTATCAAATTTACCATATTTTCATCCTTGAGTGGCCTCTTGGCCTTGATAAGTGGTGATGCCTATGTAAAAAAAAAAAATATTTTACTCATGTAAATTAGAGTATAAACATTAATCTATATATCTATAAAAGTGAACGTGCCTGTCTGTGTACATTTCCCTACACAATAACTCTGTTAATTTTCAGTCTACAGACTCAAAATTTGATATACAGGGTAGTGAGATTTGGGAAAATCTTTGCAATCCGTTTTCGGCCAGAAATTTGGCTGTTAAGGGGTCAAAGTACAACAATTTGACCTTTGAGAACTCTACCAAACTCCTCCGACAATTTTGAGTCTAAACACTTGAAATTTTATATATAGGTTCCTTGGACATGGATCTAACTTAACTTGATTTGAGCCCAAAACAATAAATGTTAAGTGGTCATAATAGGGGTCAAAGTTTAAAAAAATTTGACCTATGCGGTCTACCAAATTACTCAGACAATTTCTGGTCTAAACATTTGAAATTTTACATAAAGGGTATTCAGAGATAGGGCAAGCTTTAGGTGTGTCAGAAACTTCGTGAAAAATATTGAATAATTCGACCCCCTGTCTTTCCAAGTTTATAACTACTCGAAAAATGTAATTCAAACCCTAATTTTTTTTTTTTTCAATTAAAGGAGCAAAGACTAAGGTTAAATTTAAAAAAAAAAAAAAAAAAAAAAAAAGTTTTAAACTTCGGACTTTACAGGTAAATTTCTAAAAAAAACACTTCTTTTTTTGTTTTAAATTTGAATACATTATTTATTGATCTTTTATCTTCAATTTGTGATATATAAAACTTTGGTGAGTAAATTAATTATTTACTTTTTAATAGACATTTCAAAATGGGGGGGGTTAAAAAAAAAAGTTTGCCTAAAATATTATATTCAGTTTATTGGAAAGAGCATAATATTTCACATCAACCCTGAAAATATCGTAAAAATAGAATCAATAGAAAAATTTTGATAGATTTTTAAAGTTTAAAAATTTAAAAATACTGAGCTCGTAAAATTCAATTAATTTCATTACTGTTTTTTAAAAAATAAAACAATAATATTTCTATTACTTCTTATACAACTTTAACAGTTTATTTTGGAAGTATAATCCATAAAGAAAATAAACAACCCACTTTTAAAAGAGAAATTACGAGTTTTTTATATTTTATTCGCAGTTTCGTGTTAGGGGTGTCAAAAATTCCTACAAAAATTCTTATACACCTAGGCAAGCTTTTTAATCGGTTTGGGTCAAAAATTTGAGCTACCAATATATTAATGTATGTATGTATGTTTGCATGTCTGCCTAAAAGTTTCGACAGAGGCGACGGATTTTCACAAGATCTGTATCGTTTTGAAGCTTGACCCTTCAGACGACAAATACAGAAAAATTGGCTAAAAACATTAATTCCTTCACCCTCAATTGGCCACTTTTCTACAAGGAAGTGTTGTTTTTTTTCGCCGATATTTTCGAAAGTCATCCCCTCTTTTTGATTGCTTAGCCTTACTTTAAACCTATGTCACTTCCAGTTTGGCGGTGGTCGTAATAGCAAAGATGTCACATTTTTTCCCCCGTTCTTTTCCTCCTTCATGGTACAGGTTCGAGCCTGCCTTCCTATTACCACTTTTTTTTTCCGTGTAACGCCAGGTACCCATGCTAGTAATAAATACGGCATATTCACTCAGTGTAGTAGTCGTTTATCAAACTCACTATATCTGTCTGTCTGTCTGTCTTCATTTTTTGCTTTAAAATTTTGTTTTCAGTTTCAATTCTGATGCCACCCAAGTCACTTTTTTTCTTTTGTTTTTACTTTTGAAATCACGACTATATATTGGGTCGAATATCATATGCAATAATTGATCGAAAATTGGCCATTATAATATATACAAAATCTGAATAAAATAAAAATATTTTTAAGATTTTAAAACTGGACAATGCTGGGTGTCCCCATTCCTGCTAGTAGTTAATAAATAAACTAGTATAAAATGTAAGCCTACAGAATCCAGATTAAACCTAAGTCACTTCTGAATCCAAAGACAAGAGATACCCATCCCCACCAAAAATGAATAAAGAAAGAGGTGAATTAGAGGTCAAGTGAAACTCTGCCTGACAAACGTTTGCCCATTGGCTACATGAATGGGTGTGTGAACAAAAAAAGAATTTGATCGTTGGACTGACAAATCCAGTACCACAGGAATATATAAAAACACGAAAACACGAAGTAAGATTGATTCCATCCAATAGCCAGATAAATCCTTGTGAGGATGAAACTTGGACAATTCTGTATAGCTTAATTTGCCATAGATATTAAAATTTACTACCTAGCTCTACTTATATATTAAGCACTGTCCAAGTAAACACTATATATATATATATATATATATATATATATAGTAATTTATAAAATATATATGGCGATTAAGCTACACTGAATATTCTTCGTTTCATCCAACTATATGATTCGTCAGGCTTATGCGCATAAGCCTGACGAATCCTATAGTTGGATGAAACGCAGAATATTCAGTGTAGCTTAATCGCCATATATATTTTATAAATTACTAACTAGCTCTACCTACGTATTGAGCACTTTTGAAGTAAATACTTGAAGTTTACGCATAAATCTATACTTTCATATATTAAATTTATGCGAATAAATGAAGTAGTTATATATATATATATATATATGATTTGTTGTTGTTTTATAGAGACATTAACATCTTCGAAATGCTGGTATTTATTCATTTCATTTTTTTCACCACTAGCATTTATTAAAGAGCTATAAGCTCTTGTTATTCAGATGTGTGTATGAATAGGTTGCCCTTTATTTTTTTTAGAGGACATATTTTAATTTATTTTTTATTATTATATATTATTATGCTCATAGATTGTATGCCCATAGACATGCAGATTTCTAGCTTTCAGCCATCATAAGCATGGGTTGGGATCGAACTCATGACAGAAGGATCTGCAGAATGCCAGACTGCAGATACTGGTGTCAGGAGCTTGATCCTAATACATGCTGATGACGGTAAAAATATGCATGTCCATGTGTATAGCATTTATGCACATTATATATATATATATATATATATATATATATATATATATATTTTGTCATGCACAAACAGACAGTTTCGATGTATCACAGCTCAACAGTGTAACTAGACTAATACCCGTCTGGAGTCAGGAATCGAAGCAACAACCATCTAGTTGCTAGTTAGCAGTTCTTCTCTGACCTATTGGATCAGTGCTCACAAATATCTTCAAATATGCTTACATAAACATTTTACTGCTATATTTAAAGTGCTCAAAAACCATATATTATAACAATAATCAATGATGGCTAACATTGGACATTTCTGATCATAAATAACTAAAAAGTGTACGTACCAGCACGTAGACAGTGAGCAATGCAGACTGCAGGAGAATTATTTTCGGGGAAATCCTTGTGGTGTCCCGCCAATTCCCTTTTGACATGTGAATCCTGATAGCATCCGAGGTAGACACCTGTGTTATTACCTGCAACAGGAGAAGATAAAGTTTAATTTCATGTCTAGAAATGAAACAGTGAAATTTGTTTTAAAAAATCCAATACAGAAAAATCTATAATAGAAAAGTGAAAATGTGTGTTAGTGTCTGCACATTTTTTGTATGTTCGGCAAAGGCTTTTTTTTGGGGGGGGGGCTCGGGGTGGTTACTGTTTCTTAGAACTTTTTATATACTCGCTAGATTATAATATCTAAGATTTACAAAACAAGGTCACGTCTATCTTTTATTTGAGCGACTTTTACACATTTTTTACTCTCCATATAGCAAACAAACCTCCCTGGCAATCCTGACAGGGACCTCAGGTGTGATCAATGCTGCGAAAACCCATCATAGACAATTGCTACTCATTTGGACACTCCCCTTTTTATGGGGAGCTGGTTTTCCCCAATATCTTGGGGAAATAAACAAATACGCAGAAACTGGCTTCCAGCCAAAGTTAGGTGCGTGATTCCATTACCCCTATTGGCATGATGCTTGACCTCATTAAATTTACGCACATGCCACTTAAGTTTTTAATCGTTTGATTTCAATCATTTTCAATTTTGCTGCCCTCATAGCATCACGGTAAGTTATCAGGCTATGCATCTCAAGGCTTCAGATTCGAGCCTACCTACCAAAACTTTTTTTTTTTCATGTCCAAACACCCGGACAATGCCAGCCCACCCACCCCCACTAGTATTAATGAAAAGACAATGGCAAACATCTATAATTTCTGAATTTTTGAGATGAGGATTAATTATTCGGATAATGTGGATTCTTCTGATTATTGTTCTCTTCTTGGTTGTTAACGTTTGGTGCATATTTAGAACTGGGGTGGGGTGGGGTGCTTTAATATGATATTTTATTTTGTCCAGATTTCGTATATATTATTATAAAGTCGGGATTTCGAAAGTAAAAAAAAAAGATAAAAAGTATCCATCAGCTAGAACTGAAAGCAAAACTGTAGCATTCAAAGCTGGTGACGTTACCACTCTACCAACGTGACACACATATGAACTGATTAAAAATAAACTAAGATGAATGTACAAAATGTTTAACGATTTTTTTCAATTATGATCCATTTTTGACCCCTTAAAAACTATTTTAACTGGCTAAGCACCCATAAAAGAACGACCCATAAAAAAGTCAATCGTTTGAGGCTCCTAGCAGTATTCTGTGACTTTTAGTTCTGAAGAGACAGACAGACAGATTGCCGTTTATATATTAGATTACACTTATTAAAAATAAACAAAGATACAAAAAAAAAAAAATTCATGATGTATGTACTCGTCACGGAACAAAGATGTCATATTCCAAAAATTACATAAATTTACTATTTAGTTTTCCTTCTTTTTTTTTTTTTTTTTTTAACTAAGAAAATCAAATTTTATGAAGGAGCTGCCATTTTGTTTTCATATGTAAGGGTGACAATTCAATTCGACTACAGAGATTTTCATTGTATTCAAAATAATTAAAACTTTTTAATTGCTAAAAATTGTAAATGTTGATTTTCTTAGTTAAAAAAAATACTTGATTAATTTACATGAGTTTTGGAAGAAGACATCTTCATTCCATCACGAGTATGCACATCATAAAAAAATTTTTTCTATAGTTTTGTATTTTTAAATAAGTGTAATTCGAAATAAACACCCAATATTTCACTCGAAGTAACCTCCGACTTGTTTTTGAACTCGGAAATCTTTCTGCTGAACTCGGGAATCTACAAAGAATTTCAAACTGTACATGCTACCCCCACGGACTAAATAAAAGGTTTCATTCAAAATTCCGTGCAAATTCTTGAGTTCAAAAGAAGGCTTCCAGAGTCTGAGAGAAAGATTCCCAAAATCAACAAGATACACCTGAAGAAGGTTGGAGGTTACATAGTCAACCCGAGAATAACGTCAAGGGTAGGAGTTCCCTATAGAAACGTTGATTTAACTTGAATAAAATACGCACAGTTCCAACATTTCAGAATACAACCGCTGAGATACAACACGCGGCTCTTTACAAACATTTCTTTTTTCAACATTGCAACATGGAAAGAAAGAAGAAAGAAAGAAAACAGCATACTGAGGATGGAGTCTAGCTCCGAAATATATTTATGTTATAAATTTCAAACAAGTAAAATATTTGTTTATTTTCCTAGTATTACATTGTGATTTGACTTTCAAGTGCATTTGATGTGTATTTTATTTTATTCGAATTAAATCAACGTTTCTATATGGAACTCACACCCTTGACCATATATTTTTTAAAATTTTTTTTTTTTACATTTTCACCCCAAACAAGGCCAATTGCCACTTTGGTGTAGGGGGCTACTATCAGGGGCAACAACTACTGGGGTACTATGTAGGGATTTGGGAAGCAAGATGTCGGTTCACGTTACACTTGAACTTCTGCACGTCAGTACTGTTGGGGAAACAGGGACCTGGAGTGGAATTCCAGAGTCTAGCGGTTCTGGGGAAGAAACTATTGGAGTAGAAAGATCTTTTACATCTAGGGATCTCTACAGTGTGGGGATGGGATTTAGCAGCCTGTCGGGTTTGTCGAGGGTGCTCACGTCGTGGGGGCACAAGTGATTGTAGTTCGTCAGAGCATTCACCATTAAAATACTTGTAGAAAAGGCAGAGGGATGCAACATTTCGTCGATGGGACAGAGGCTGAAGCTTAGATGCTAGTTCAGGGCCTATCAGGTTTGCGACTCTCTTTTGAACCTTGTCAAGGAGCGAGAGACTAGTAGCAGATGCACCAGCGCAGATGTGACAGCAATACTCCATACATGGGCGAATGGTGGCCTTATAGAGGTACAGGATACTTTCGGGTGTTAGTAGTTTTCTAGCACGGTAGAGAGAGCCCACCTTTCTTGCAGCGGCCCTGGCAACGCCTTCAATGTAATTGTATATATATATATATATATATATATATATATCCAGGCTTTAGATATTCAAAAGTAGGAACTAATGAACTCAACGAAGTTGTTAGATAGTGCTCGATAACAAGAGCAAAATATTTTTTATTTATTCGAAGGGAAACAGTTACATTTGGTCGCTACAACCAGCCATCTGTTTCAGTCAATATACTTTCAAATAATTATATATATGAGTAGCTTTCTTCAGTTTTGACAGACTATGGATACCCACTGTAAGGGTGCCTGCGCGTGGGATTTTTTGTGGCAAGAGCTCTGCAATCTCCAACCACACATCTCCTGAGTCGGCGTTGTAAAATACCAGTGGCAAGTGGAGGTTTAAGACAACTGAAACAATGCTAAGATAAGCGGAGAGCACATAGAGCGCCTAGAATTTATATATATATATATATATATATATATATATATATATATATATATATATATATATACATACACACGTATTCATACATACACACATATATTAGTAATACTACAAATATAAATACGACTAAGTTTAAAGTGTAAAAAATGTACACTAGAATGAGCCAATGGATAAAGGCATTGATTAATCATAATCAAATATTGAAAGCTATTAATGACAAAATTCGAGAAATAGCTCAGCTTTACTTTATGATATAGATAGATATATTTTTTATATCCTCGCAAATGTACATAGGGGGAGAAGGTGGAAGCAAAATAGTACATCAATGGAGATGCATTATAATATAAGAGAGGCTAAGTGTAGGCTGATGATAAATTTGGTAGATTTACTTCAAGCAAGACAAAGAAGTAACTTCATCAAAGCCGGTAATTAATTTTGTTTTTCTCAATCTCTCATACAGACACAATTCACTTGATTGAATGGAGACGCCGCCGCACCGCACCCCCGTAGCCAGCCAGCATACACAGGATGGGGAAGGGAGTAATAATAAGCACAATCACAAGACTTGATTTGAATGTCTTGAGGAATTCCAAGAAAAGGCAGCCAGAGATTTTTTTTTTATCTGTTTTGCAGGAGAAAAGGGATGTCGAGTTTTGTTTAGAATGGAAATATTGTCCATCTTTTAACTAGTTGTAATCTTTCACGACTGAGACAATTTTTATTTTTGTTCCTTTTCTCCACGTTAAAAAACGACCCTGGTGTCTAACTCTGTCCCGTGGGGAGGCATAGTAAATAGGAACTATATGTAAACATATGGACATGAGTGAAAATAAATTTTTAAAAAAATAAAAAATAAGAGAAAAATAAAATGGCTGTAGAGAATGAGAGGAAATTTTTTGATGATCTTAAATAGTTATCGATCCAAGTGACTTCCGGTTTGGAAACTCATTGGAAGTTTTTTTTGTTTTTTGTTTTTTTGTAACTCGCGTTCACCCCCTAACAAGACGTATAGCCACTTGGGCTACTAAAATACTACTATTTTGGACCATGCCTTGGAAAGATTAACAAGATGTTGGTTTACCTTACATTTAAACTTCTGCATATCAGTATAGTCAGGGATGGAGGTAGCAGGAAGGGAATTCCAAAATCTAGCTGTTCAAGAGAAGAAACTATTCGAGTAGGAAGCTTTCTGGCATTTAGGGACCTCAACAGTGAAGGGGTGAGATTTTGTTGCTAAGCTGGTTTATCAGTGATATGTACATCGAGGGGACACAAACGCAACGAGTTCATCAGAGTACATTCCATTAAAATACTTGTAAAACAGGCACAGAGACGCAATGTTGAGGTGATGCGACAGGGGTTGGAGCTTAGTTGACAAAGTGGGACCTATTAAACTGAAAACACTCTTTTAGATCCTATCCAAGAGGGAGAGGCTAATCCTAGATGCACCAGCCCAGATGTCGAACACAATACTCCATGCATGGGCGAATAGTGCTCTTGTAGAGGTACAGGATACTCTCAGGTGTGAGTAATCTTCCAGCTCGATAGAGTGAACCCACCTTCTTTGCAGCAATCTTCACAATGTCTTCAATGTATTTGTTCCAGTTCATATTGCACGTGAATGTTAGGCTGAGGAGTTTGCAGGTAGAATTCTCAGGTAAAGTGTTATTTGTCATGGATATTGGTGAAAAGGCGTCTTGTAATTGTTAAAGGAGAACAGCTTAATTTCACCAGCATTAAATGTTACCAGCCATTGGCGGCCCCATTTCACTATGGTCTGGAGGTCACTTTCTAACGATTCTGCCATTGTTTTGGATGTTAATCTGAAGACCTCTGACAAAAATAGGTTCTTCTCTTGTTATGAAATCCGAAAATTGAAATATTAAATTTCAAGTGGAACCAATGGAATCTACTGGATTGTCACGTCACATTAATGAACATATCCAAAAATTACGAAAAACGATAAGATAGAAAATCAATTATTAAAGAAAATAGTTTTCGAATAAATTAGCAATTTTAGCTTTAAAAGACGCTTATGTTAGCAAGGGAGGTAATACATTTTTAAAAACTGTCAATAGCTAGCAAAAGCGACGGATTTGTATGGACGTGCACGGATTCGAAATGCCACTGGACTTATATTTATTTTCATATGAAAAAAATTTCAAAAGTAAATGAAAAGAAATTTGGGTTCTTCTACACTATTGTAACAAAGTTCTAAATTCGAAATATCGAATTTCGAGTGATACCAATAGTATCTACTAGTGATGGGACGATTCCAATATTTTTTTACTGATTCCGATTCTTTATAGATCTATTAACATTTAACTATAAATTTGTTGTTTTCCATATGAATACATGTTAAATATGCAGATATTTTCTCATACCTAGAAACACATTTGTGCTGATTTATAGATTTTAGTTTTATTAATAGTTTAAAATCAATAAATATTTCTTACTTTATCATCATTACCAGTAGCGGAAGGTTTTGCTTTAAATAAAATCAAATTAAAAAGACAACGAAAAGAATCGCTTCTGGCATTGGAAAATAGGCACAATTCTTTTCCGATTCCGATATCCCCAAATGTTTTGATTTTTCAGATGTCGATTGGTCATCCCAACACTAGTATCTACTGAATGGTCATATCGCAGTAATGAAAATATCCAAAAATTCAGAAAAACGATAAGATAGAAAATTAATTATAAATGAAATAGTTGTAATTATTTGCTTCCCCATTGAGAAAATTAGGCACAAGGCCGTTTTTTAATGTGGAGAGAGAGGGAGGGGGGACTAGCTCCCGAGAGGTGGGAAATGGGAGCTGGATAGTAACTGTTGGTCTGTAGGGTGATCCCTACATTGACCAAAGTCTGATATGTGGGGTTACCCCAACATATGGTCTTTGCTTGCAGTATTTATTTATTTGCTTCCCCACTGAGCAAATTAGACACAAGGCCATTTTTTAATGTGGAGAGAGAGGGAGGGGGGAGGGAAAAGGGGGACCAGCTCCCGAGAGGTAGGAAATGGGAGCTGGATAGTCACTGTTGGTATGAAGGGTCGCCCCTACATTGACCAAGGTCAGATATGTGGGGTTACCCCCACATATGGTCTGTGCTGATCTTTGCTTGCAGCATCTGTCGGAACAGATACTACACTTTGATCTTGACGCCCGGGCCGCGAAGGGCCATGGGCCAGTTGGTATTTATTTGCTCCCCCACCGAGCAAATTAGGCACAAGGCCAATTTTTAATGTGAGGAGTGAAGAGAGTGGGAAGGGAAAAAGGGGACCAGCTCGAGGTGGGAAGTGGGAGCTGGTTAAAGGTCAGGCATGTGGGGTTGCCCCCACATCTGGTCTTTGCTAGTCATAGCTGGTCTTTGCTAGTCATAGCTTGCAGTATCTGTCGGAACAGATACTACACTTTGATCTTGTCACTCGGGCCCCGGAGGGCGCGCGGACAAGTGGCCGTGGGCCAGTTGTTCTTGAAAAAATTTGAAGTGTGTATATAAATAAAAAGCATCAAGTCATGGGAAGTAACTGTCCTTTTCGTTACAATTAATGGTGGATGTCACACAATCATCTATTTGTACAGAGTCCATATTTTATGTAATAATGCAAAAATATTTAACTAATTGTGACATGACAATTAGATAGATAACATTGCTTATTGTTGAAATTGATAAAAAAAAAAAAAGTAAGTAACTATCATTGTTTCTTTTAATGAAAACTCATTTTTTTTTTTTTTTTTTTGCTGTCAGATTTCGATACAATAACAAAGAACAACCAAAATCTCTTGGTGATCTTGAATATTTACCGATACAAGGGAGTCCTGGTTTTGAAGCTCATCGGAAGTAAACGGTGTTATTTAATCTGAAGACCCCGATGAAAATGTAGGTCAACTCATAAAAATACTCAGACACTGATTATTTTCATTGAAATATTCTTATTTACCGAATTTGTTTTCTTTTTCTAATAAATGTATATTTACAAAAATTATTTACTTAATTATAACTGAAAGTAAAATATTTTTCTCAATTTTTGAGATGAGGATTAATGTTTCATATTTTCTGGATTTTTCGAGCTACTGTTCTCATCTTAAGTGTTATTTTCAAGTTTAGGTTGATGTAACCTCCGATCTGCTTCAGGTGTGTCTTGTCGAACTCAAAATGTTTCTGTCGAACTAGAGAATTAAGACGGAATTTCAAACGGAACCCTTTATTTACTTCACAAGAGTAGCATAGGTGTTTAAGGCTCCCAAAATTCGTACTAGAACTGTTCGCAAGGACCCCTGGCATAGTGGTAAAGTACTTAATATTGAAGATTCATTTTTGGGCAACTAAAATATACAATTGTGAATTAATTAGGACCTCTATCAGGTCATGGCTGATGGAACAAGAGCATGCTACCTTCATAAAGTAAATAAAGGGCTGCATTCAAAATTCTGTCCAAATTCTAGTTTGACAGAAACATTCCCAGAGTTCGAGAAGATACATTTGAAGAAGGTCAGAGGTTACATCGACTGAAACGTTGTGGACATGATACCCAAGATGAGAAGAGTAGTGTGAAGAATCCAAATAATGAATTCTTCTTTAATAAATATAATGAATAAAATTAATGGGGAAGAAAATGAATGTTTATTTAACATAGTTTAAAAAAATATGAACTGTTTGCGTGTAATAAAGTAAATAAATGCAAAAGAAAAGCAAACGGTCAATTGTGAAAAACTAATCGATTTCAGTAAAGTAACACAATATATTGGGGTTTTCAGATTAAGTAACACCGTTTACTTCTGACAACTTTCAAAACCGGAAGTGGCTTGGATCGATAAATATGCAAGATCGTTAATCTACTTTTATTTGCAGATTGTAGAATTAGTTGCCCATACTTTGGTTGATATGCCAAAGATTATTTACATTAGAAAAACTAGTGATGAGGCGATTCCAGTGTATTTACTGATTCTAATAGGATTACTGATATAAATTCTAAAATTTATTAATTACCTAAAAAGTGGAATTGCATTTTTCTTCGGGATGATGGGGTGAGGAAGAGTCCTCATCTAATTTTATCGTAAATATAATTTTTATTTAATGATATCGAACACTGTTTGACCGAAGCACAATATCTAACACAAAAATCAAATCAAAAAGAAAGTCATAAAGCAGAAACTCTCCTTGCTTTTCAATAATACATGTTGAAATGTATAAATATATATATATATATATATATATATATATATATATATATATACATACACACACATGCACACTAATGTATACCTTCTGACGGAAACAATTATGCTTCACCAGTATTCACACTAATTATAGACCTTCTCTGCCACCAATAGCAATGGCCAGTGACTCTTTATCTGAGAGTACATCTTTCAAACCCCTCGGCCTAACGTTCACAGGAAACATGAGTTGGAACAATTACATTGAAAGCATTTCCAGGGCCACTGCAAAGAAGGTAGGCTCTCTCTACCATGCTAGAAAACTACTAATACCTGAAAGTATCCTGTACATCTATAAGGCCACCATTCGCCCATGTATGGAGTATTGTTGTCACATTTGGGCTGGTGCATCTGCTACTAGTTTCTCGCTCCTAGACAAGGTTCAAAAGAGAGTCGCCAATCTGATAGGCCCTGAACTGGCATCTAAGCTTCAGCCTCTGTCCCATTGACGAAATGTTGCATCCCTCTACCTGTTCTACAAGTATTTTAATGGTGAATGCTCTGGTGAACTGCAATAACTTGTGCCCCCACAACGTAGACACCCTCGACAAATCCGACAGGCAGCTAAATCCCACCCCCACACAGTAGAGATCCCTAGATGTAAAAGACCTTTCTACTCCAATAGTTTCTTCCCCAGAACCACTAGACTCTGGAATTCCACTCCAGGTCCCTGTTTCCCCAACTGTACTGACTTGCAGAAGTTCAAGTGTAACGTGAACCAACATCTTGCTGGCCAAATCCTTACATAGTACCCCAGTAGTTGTTGCCCCTGATAGTAGCCCCCTACACCAAAGTGGCAATTTGCCTTGTTTGGGTTTAAAAAAAAAAAAAAAAAAAAAAAAAAGAATTGTATCAGTTACTTTGAAGAGACAGTATTTATCTTTTTTGTTTTTGGTCTTTTGGCCAGGATCAAAGTGTAGTATCTGTTCTTCAGATGCGGCACTTCCATTTCTCGTTCTTTCAGTGGAGGAGAAATCCTTCACGACTAAGACAATTTTTATTTTTGTACCTTTTCTCTACATTAAAAAACGACCCTGATGTCTAACTGTCCCGTGGGGAGGCATTGTAAATAGGTACCGATCCATCTCTATCTTTCTGTTTCCCTCCCCCCAACTTTCTCTTTCCCCTCCCCTCAGTCCACTTTTCTCTAGCTGGACATACACACAATTAGAAACCTCCATTCAGTCTCGAAAGACAATGGATACCCTCTGTAAGGGTAGCTGCACGTGAAGTTGTGAGGCAAGGGTTGCGCAATCCCCAACCACACCTCTCCTGAATTGGCATTGTTCCAAGATGACTGGAAACAATGCCAAGATAAGCTAAGAGCACATACAGCACCTGGAACTGCCAAATGGTCACCCATTTTAGTAATGATCAGGCTTAATGTTCTCGTTAGATCACCGAAGTTAAGCAATGTTCACACACACACACAACTCTTCTTTATACAATAGATTTTGCAAGAATTAAGTCGGCATTTTCTTTCGTAATTCATGCATAATAGTATCGAAATACTGACCCTCTTCTCCAGTGTACACACAATTATTCACAAAAAAAAATCATACAATTACGTCAGTAATTAGATTTTTTGTGTATAAATTAATTTTTTATGAATTTTTGAGATGAGGATTGATAATTTGTATTATTACGATTCTTCTACCTGTTCCCATCTTGAGTTTTCATTTTCACAACGTTTTGACCAATGTAACTTTCGACCTTCTCCAGACGTATCAAATTCAAGAACCTTTCTGTCTATACACAAGTTCTAACGTAACCCTTTATTTAATCCAGGGGAGTAGCATGTTCTTGTTCCATCAGTCATGACCGGGTAGAAGTCTTAAGTAATTCGCAATTGTATTCTTAGTGTCAACCACACTGGCTTAAGGCTCCCAAAATTCATACTAGAATTGTCTACGAGGATCTGTGGCATACCAGATAAAGAACTAGGTAAAATTCAATTCTAAGTGAAACTCTCCTTTTTGTTGCAGACTAGTTAGCCAGTTGTGTACAAACCACAAGGAAAGCGATGCAATGTTCAACAACCGAGATCGGAGATGCATTACTGTACAGCTCATGTTCTCTACCGATCCAAGTTATGACGACAGGACCATTGCCAGCACTCTCAAAACGCATCGCGGGATTGCAACAAATAACAGGAACATGCCCAGGGTGATGAAAAAGTTTCCAGCCATGGTTATGGTCTTTGGTGTGGTTTTAAGTAAGGGCCACATCATGCCACCTCACATCTTCAAAGTCGGCTTGAAAGTCAACATCAAAATGTATCTGGATGTGCTGAAGAGTGTGGTGATACCCTGGTGCAATTAGGTGGCTGCTGGCAGACCCTGGGTGTGGCAGTAGGACTCGACACCAACCCACAAGTCCAAAGAAACCCATGTTTGGCTTCAGAAGGAGTGCTACGACTTTGTACCCTTTTCTCAATGGCCCCACTTCTCCCTCGACCTGGACTTGCTGGACTACTTAGTTTGATCATACGTCGAGAACATCACCAACATGATCTATCACAACACCAAAGCCAGCTTGATTGCCGCCATTTGCCAAGTATTTGCCGAGCTCTCGCCAGCGCTTGTGGAAAAGGTATGTTCCCAGTTGTGGACCCGTACCGAGGCCGTAATTGAAGTGGAAAGCGTCTGCATTGACTAGATTTCAGCTCTACTACATAATCAAATTACCTGAATTGATTTTTCCAATAAAAGTTTTAAAATAAAGCTGAGGTGGTGTTTTAGGGTGACAAATTTATCGTTCCATCCTGTACACCAGTGCTGAGACGGGTATTCTTCTATTACATAATGAATAGACAATAATCCTAAGCAAAATATATTTAGAGCAATATTTTTGGTGGTTTGTCCAGGTTTTTTCACAAAAGATCCTTTGAAAACAAAAAATAAATAAAATATGTTTAATTTTCATTAATTATTAAAAAAAAAAAAAATGTTTTAAAATCTTTCATGGTTGTTTCCATCGTTGAAACTCTAAACTTGTAAAAAAATAAAGATTGTTTTGTTTTTTTTTTCTCTTATTTAAGTCGCATTTTTTTTTCTAATACACATATGGAATGAAAATGATACATATTTTGTTTCAGTGCTTAAAATAACAACTTATAACTCACTAGCTTTTAAATTATTTATTAATGGCATATCAACCCCTTCTAAAGTCATTTAATACCAAACCACAATTTTTTAGGCATATCAATCTTTTCTGGAGTCACTTAATATCAAAACATAATTTCACAGTACATAAACCCTTCTTGAACTCATTAAAT